>NC_046374.1:16629812-16872527 GCF_011125445.2 Fundulus heteroclitus
TATAAATGCACGTGTGAGTAGGAAAATCAACAGAATAAAATAACATTGTAGATGCAGTTCACTGGTGAGTTGTGCTATTTTCAGAAAAAGGCCTTTAGGGACCACGTGGTTCTTGGTGGCTACCGGGTGCACTGCCCACAGGCACCGTGTTGGTGACTCCTGTGGGTGCAGTAATTAGAAACAAACACTAGAGGTCTGCAAAGGGCATGTTTTGTACACAGCTGTGCATCTAGTTGATTATACAGGGATTTTATATAGCTTTTTTATTATGTAGTTCTTGTATATAGTGATAATACAGTCTTATACATGTAGCCTATGTGTATTATTGTGTGTAAACAGTGTGGGTTTTTTAATTTGATGATTGATGAATGAATATAGCCATCATTTATTATTATTATTATTATTATTATTATTATTACTTACTTACTTACTTCTTACTTACTTACTTTATTTAAACGATTTTGATATTGTGGTAAGGATATTTATTTATTTTTTCTGATTTCTTTTCTATCTATTTGTAATTTGTTTCCCCTTTTTATTTTATGCTTATGCATAATAACATTATTTTACATACATATTAAGTTTAACATCTTAGAACATTGTTTGCGCAAGCGTATAACCCACCCTGTCCATATCATTCCAAATATATCTGATATGAGAATGAAAATATATGAAAACATCATTGCCCAATGTATAGGAAATTACATAAGCATAATCAGGAAAGGAAGCTATCATAACCAGAGCTGGGGCAAGAAAACAAAACGAACAAAAAAAAGAAGAAAAAAAAAAAGAAAAACAAGGCTTTCTCATTTTTTTTAAATAACTCAAATAATTTGACTTATCAAATCCTTCACTCAGTTTAGGAAAAAAGATTAACTGGCCGTCAAAAAACAAAGTTATACACATTGTCGAATCAACCTGCCGTACCTGACCCTATGTGACCCAAGACCAGTCCTGCTAATCAAATTTAACCAGTGAGCGTGATTAATCAGATAAATCTGCAGCCCCCAGAAGAATTGACACCCACTTATCCCACTCTAAAGATTTTACATACACTAGCTGAGAATACATGTCCCGAACAATCTTACTGGAGTGGGTGGGATTTAAAGAAAAAAAGAAAAGAAAACAATCAAAATGGAATAAAATATAAAACCTACATGGCTGCTCTAGATACAAGACCTTTGGAAATGGGAAGAGATCTGTGATGGGGGATGGTGGAAACCAGCCAGAATTACTATAACTCCAGCAAGAAGGGCGTCTTTTTCTGTTTAGGGAGAGAATTTTTTTCCGCAGTTTCCGTCTCCTTTAAAGTTCCTTAAATATCCTTCACAGAAGGAATACAGAAGTTGTGATTTCCCCAGATAAGGGAGTAGACTGAGGTCATGTTTAAACCATAAGGCGTTCGAAACTGCCCCAGATTTTAGTTGTTTCACCCACAATTGAGTTTAGTGGTTGTACAGCTGAAGAAATTTTACTAGTGAGCCCAAGTGTGTGTGACTGGTGGTAGCATACTCCATTGGGAAATCGCTGATTGTGACGGCTTACAGCATCAAAATGCTGTAAGCCATTGCTTGATAAACTCTAAATAAGAATTGGACTGTTCAGGAGGAAATATTAAAAATGTAGGCAACACATTTAGTTTAACCATGTTGACGTAGCCAGCAGGCAGGGGGAGATCTTTCCATCTGTCCAGATCCTGTCTACACATCATTCTAGTAGTACCACTTTTACATTTTTAGTAAAGAGTGATGACAAGCTCTGTGTCGCTTCCACCCCAAGGTATTTAAAGGCAATTTTAAATGGAAACAAATGCATGGAGGCTGTAATATCTTCTTGTCTCAAAGGTAATATTGTGATTTTACCCATTCTGACCTTATACCCTGAGACCCTCCCAAACTGGTCTAAACAGTGTGTGGAACAGAGGACTGCAGATCAGACGAAGCAGCAGATCGTCTGCATACAAAGAGAGCTTATGACAGAGTCCTCTTTCTGTTCTGCAAACTGTCTTAAAGCGACGGGCCCATGCTCAATAGCCAGAGTGAACAGGAGGGGTGACAGAGGGCAGCCCTGGGGTGCGCCTCTGCCAAGTGGGGAAAAATGGTTATGAATGTTGCAGCTGGGTTGTTGTACAGTATCTTTTTCCAAGAAATAAGAACTTCTTGAAAACCTAATTTCTTAAGTGTGGCAGACAGAAACTCCCACTCGACGCAGTCAAAGGCTTTCTCTGCATCCAGAGAAACAACTCGTTCATTGCTCTCTCTTTCTGTTGAATAGATGATATTTATATGTGATTTTGTTAAAGCATGTAAATTCCTTACAGTGAGACGTTACCCTATAAATTAAAGGCCATGGTAAAATACATCCATCCATCCATTTTCTAACACGTTTATCCCTCCATCCATCCATCCCTTTTCTATGGTTTCTATAGTTTTAATATTCAGTAGCAATGGGGCCTTTTTGATCCAGATTTCATTGTTCTTTTATTAGTTTGATCAGTTTTTATCTTTTTGATTTTTGTTTTTAATGGCAAGGCACTTTGGATGCCTGGTTGGCTGTCAAAGGGCTGCACAAATAATGAGTCAAATTAAATATTAATTAAAATTAATAAGTCAGATTAAATATAACCTTTTCCAGCATATTCCATGTGTTTTATCATATTTAAAAAGTCATTTGTATTGTCATCTTATATATTCTAACCAGTACCAAAATGTGCCAGGACTGTTAAAATAAGTTGCTCTTGAAAGATGTTTTTTACGCCGCCCCTTAATTTGATGTTCCTAGGCAGAGTTGGGAGTAAATACATCTCCTTAGATGAGACCCACACTAGAAACTGATTTTATCATCATCATCAAAAAAAAAAAAAAAACTTTGTACAGCTCCATATTGTTTGTCCTTCCTGCAGACAATTAGTCTTTCCTTGTTGTTTGTCTGAACCAGAAGTGGTTTCTTTTCTGCCTTTATTATCTTCTCATCCCTGTGAGTCCAGATGGGCTCGGCCCCCCCACGCCGCCAGTGTTGAGCATGTTCTGACCTGGTACCAACATATTTCTGCTGCACTTGGCAGACCGCCACGAGTCTCGTTGTCCTTTCACTGAACCGCTCACATCAACGTTCTCGAAGATCTGGAAGAAGTCTTTTCAGGGTAGAATATTTTCAACACGAGAGCAAATTTTAAAGCTGACTAAAGCCGCAGAAATCATGGGAGGTAGAAAGAGGAAGAAGTCATCCAAACAGGATTTTGTGCTGTCTGTGTGGTAAGTTTTTATTTTTGAGGTAATATAGATTACATTACATTCAACAACAACCATTGTTTGGCTTGAGTTTGTTCTGAAGAAATAAAAATAAAAAAAACAGATAAGAACTTCTCACGTATTCCTTTTGCTATAAGGATGGACAAAAATCCAGCATCTTCCTGCCTGCATGTGATCTAGTTACAGTTCTGGTGCCTGCTGCTTTCTCCATTTCCTCACAGATGCTCTGCCCTTCCTGCAAATGGGTCCACGTCATTTGATTTATTGCATATTACACAATGCTTTATGAATGGTCTCTGCATGTATGAACGCTTGTCTTTTTGTTTACTAAATCAACACTGCTGAATCCAATTTAAAAGCAACAAAGCTGTTGCAATAATGTTTTTTTTTTTTTACTTTTTTGCAAAAGGTTTAATGATGTAAATAAGTCAGGATGCAGCAATGTGTGACCCTCATTCAAAATGTGGTTTTTAGAAGTAGCTCCTACTTTTTGTTTTACCATTTTTGTTTTTTTTTCACACACTTCTCCTTTTGTAAGGATAGGAAGTTCTGTCTCTTACAACAAAACAATTACCCGCCCCCATGAGGTCCACTGACTGCAGACATGAGGAAGACAGAAACGGGTAACACTCGGCTTTGCTTGACACGTTTGTTACGAGAACTTACTTTTTACAAGCTCGATGGTGCCGATGCCTTATTTGCCGTTAAAATGTCCCGTGTTCTTAGGAGCCATTGCAGCAGCAGCAGCAGAACCAGCAGAGCTGAGGGTGGAGGTGACGATGAAGCAGAGGCGCGAAATAAAGAGGTGCCACTCTTTCACCACATCCTCCCTCCATCATTAGAGGTTTCCATACATTCATATAGAGACAATTATGGTTTAATGTTTAACACTCAGAAACAGCACTTTTTAAACATGTTCTTTATTGTTTTTTTATTTTTTTTTTGTGAACTGGTGCTACAAAAAATAGCGAAATGAATGTCATACAGCTTAAACTGGTTGGTTTCTTGGCACAGGCTTGGCTGTTATTCATAGGCCATTAACTTTCTAAAGGCCTGAGGGCGGGATTCTGGGTAAGTCATTCTGTAGCTTATAAGCCTGCTTTACTCTATCCAGAATCTGTGTTAAGGTATGTCTGCCGTCTTTGTCCTGATCCTAAACACACACCGTGCAGTTCAAGCCAAGTTCACTCGTATGGAATTATTCATCCTGTTTAACATTAAAAGTTAACAAGACCCAGATCAAAGACCTAATGCCTCAAACGTGAACAAATTATCAAACAAAAGCATTAAGACATGATCCATAAACACATACAAACACAGGGTAAAATGACTGAATTTAAGCAAATCCATTCATCAATCTATTCATATGACGGATGATAAAACAGTCTTTGACCTTTTGGAGTAACCTGTGTGCAAAGGCAATGTTTTCAGTCCTGATTTAACAGATCCAAGAGTTTCTGGACATCTCAGTCGTTCAGGAGGTTGGCGGTTCCACACAAAGTAAATGCTGCCTCACCTCGTGTAGTTCTCATCAATTGGGGACGCCCAATTGTGTCCAAGTATCAAACATTTGGATGTTGATTTGAGGCAACGTTGGAGAATTAGCTAGTCCTCTTTCCTTAGTAGTTCATGTTCTTTGTGCAATGGAGCAGTACCACCGGCGGCAAAATCGTCCCTCAGCATGATGGTGCCACCACCATGTTCTTAGGATGGAAAGCCAGGACTTTCCTGGCACACTTCACTTCACTGTAGCCAAATCCCTGAATCTTTGCCTGCTGGAGCCGTAAAAGCTTTCTGCAGATAATGTTGTTCAGTACGTGTGGGAAGCTGCTAATTTCAATTGAGCTTGATGCCACGGATATATATTTTTTTCAGCCCACGGTTTATGTAAGACTGGCTTCATCGACGACAGCTCTGGCATTCCAGCCATTCCCAGTTCCTGGCAAGCTCAGGCCTGGGGGCCTTTTCAGTGTTTGAACTTGTTCTGTTTTATCCTATGCATGCAGAGGTCCTGTTTGGCTGCATTGCACAAAGCGGAAAGACGGCTACCTCCAGCTTCTGAAAAACGAGGCAAGGACACAGTGGAAAGAAAGATTAGCGTTGAGAGATCAAAAGGTGGAAGAGAAGCAGGATGATGTGAAGCCATGGGAAGCAGAACGTTACAAACCACAATGGATGGTTATTACTGGGTGCAGCTCAGCTCTTGAGTCTAAACCACCAATCAGGCCCGAAATCTGGGAATAGTGATGGACTCAGACCTGAACCTTCAAAAGCATCTAAAGACAATTACAAGGTCAGCTTTCTATCACCTGAGGAACATTTCTAGGATTAAAGGACTAATGTCTCAGCAGGATCTGGAAAAACTAATCCATGCGTTTATTTTTAGTCGAATTGATTACTGCAACGGTGTTTTCACAGGACTTCCTAAAAAGTGGATCAGACAGCTGCAGCTGATCCAGAACGCTGCTGCCCGCGTCCTCACTAAGACTAAGAAAGTAGAGCACATCACCCCAGTTCTAAAGTCCTTACACTGGCTCCCTGTATCTCAGAGAATAGACTTTAAAATACTTCTGTTAGTTTATAAATCCCTAAATGGCTTAGCACCTAAATACATTACAGACTTGTTATCAGTGCATCAACCCTCCAGACCACTAAGGTCTTCTGGCTCCAGCCTACTCCACATACCTAGAACCAGAACCAAACATGGAGAAGCAGCATTTAGTTTCGATGCTCCACTGATCTGGAACAAACTCCCAGAAAACTGTAAAAGTGCGGAAAGCCTGAGTTCTTTTAAATCAAGATTAAAAACACATTTGTTTAAAATTGCCTTTGACTATTCTAGTTAAACAGTTTTACTGTTTTTAATGTTCTTTTTTGTTACTACATTGTATCCCTACTTGCTTTTATTCTATTTTCTATCTACAGTTTATTATTTTGCTATATCTTAATCATGTAAAGCACTTTGTATTGTCTTGTACTGAATTGTGCTATATAAATAAATTTGCCTTGCCTTGCCTTGCCTTGCCTAGCCTAAACTAACATCTTAACTTCAGTACAAAATCAGTAAAATCTGCTGAATGAACTCTACCTATTGCACCAAGAAACGTGACAAAATAACCAAGCTGACTTATGTGTCGAGATTATTACTAGGTGCAAAAAGTGTTTGTTTAGGGGGCAACTTGTTAGGAGAAGTTCATGCAGATAGTATTGTATATTTAATGCAACATGCAAGTCATTTTCTTCTGAAATACCTTCAAGGCAGTGATGCACAACAAAAAGCTTCAGGTTTAGCCTCAGATTCTTTACAGAGGATCCTGTAAAGTTGTTAGAAATGCATTCCTGTTTTGGGACCTTTGTTGCATTCTTTGGCTGCAACGTAATATAACATGGAGTGTTTTTTTTTGCACAACCCCTCAGTAGAGCTCAAAACTACACTCTTCTTCCTTAACTGATCTACACCCACTTTCTGGATCAGTGGAGCAATAAATTTTCTCAAGTTTCAAGTTTCTCCTTCAGCAGACGTTAGGTTTCGTTTGCTGGGAAAACACAAGTTAACCGAGTAGTCAGCGAAGAAACACGTTCGCTGAGAGGTTCAAAGTTTATGTGTTTTCATGCTCTTCATGTGAATGAGAAAAGCCCAGATGAGATGTGGGAACTTTAGGTGATGCATTAAAATGTGACAAGAGCGTAAGAAAAGAAACATGTTAATGTAAGAAGGGCAATAATATTGATGATAATATTTGCAAATATTACAATAGGAATATTAATTATAGCTGGAAAATCTAAAATAAAAAAATGCTTAAATAGGAAAATAGTTATTTCAAATAAAAATAACATGTCTATGTTCAGATTAATTTGTATAATAAGAACCAAAAAGAATGCAACAAACCAATTTTGAAAAGTCTTTGAGCACAATACTGTTCTTTATTTTGCAGAGTTTTGCTTTAGATTAAATCACATGAATTAAAAAAAAACTCTTTAGATTTACTTTTCTCTGGCTAATAAAATAAACTATTCCTGATCCTGCACAAATTTGAGCCATGAGTGAGGAGAAAAGCTTCATTTGAACTGTAAGCCCCGATCCCAGCTGCTTTTCCCCCTCCTGGTCTCCTCCCAGTCGACATGCACGAGACAATACACGCGCCTCAAGCTTGTGCACAATCATCTGGAGGAAACAAGGCTTCATCGAGGGACTTTTCTTCTTTTTTCTTTGACATAAACGGCTACATCTTGGGTGTATTATATTTTCTCATGTGAATGGTCAACACCCCTAGTCGTGCCACTGGCAGAGAAAGGCGTCCCGGGTTGTCCCCAGTTTGCTGCTTATTCTTACTTAAAGAAAATCTCTGGACTCACTAGATTGTGCAATCAGTTAGTCGATTGTTATGATCAAATTGCATATTTTAACTCGTGATACACTCATGATACACGTAAGAAGTATTTTTCTTAACCAGACAAAAATAAATTCAGGCATAAATTCTCAGTGCTTGAAGTTTTCAACAAAATATCACACTGGGGTAAAGAAATATGTAGTGAGCACAATCTTACTAGTTTACCACGAACTCAAAGTGAACAGCAATAACAGTGACAGAGCTTTAAAAACATATTTTTTCCAATATTGCAGAAATATGTTCCATTTCAAGCGAGGGTGAAAAATAAAAAAAATATCAAGAATAGAATTTAAAATTCTCCTTCTAACGAATAAAGCCCTCAATAATCAAGCTCCATCATATATCAGAGCTCTGATTACCCCGTATGTTCCTAACAGAGCACTTCGCTCTCAGACTGCAGGTCTGCTGGTGGTTCCTAGAGTCTCTAAAAGTAGAATGGGAGGCAGATCCTTTAGCTATCATGCTCCTCTCCTGTGGAACCAACTCCCAGTTTTGGTCCATGAGGCAGACACCCTGTCTACTTTTAAGACTAATCTTAAAACTTTCCTTTTTGACAAAGCTTATAGTTAGAGTGGCTCATGTTACCCTGAGCTATCTCTATAGTTGTGCTGTGATAGGCCTAGGCTGCTGGAGGACATCAGGGTCTAATTTTCTCACTCTACTGATTTCTACTGTTCTTCAGTTTTGCATTGTATTACATTGAAATGACTGTCGTCATTTCAGCTTTTAACTTTTTGCTCTCTCTCTTTTTCTTCATAGTAGGTACACCTGGTCTGGCGTTCTGTTAACTGTGACATCATCCAGAGAAGACGGTTCCCGCTATTACCATCTAATGTAGAACAGATTACTGGATCAATGTGTGCTTCTGTGCTTTTTTGTCTGTCTTGTTGTGTCTCTGCTCTGTCTTCTGTAACCCCCAGTTGGTCGAGGCAGATGACCGTTCATACTGAGCCCGGTTCTGCCGGAGGTTTTCCTTCCCGTTAATGGGGAGTTTTTCTTCCCACTGTCGCTTCATGCTTGCTCAGTATGAGGGATTGCAGCAAAGCCATGGACAATGCAGACGACTCTCCCTGTGGCTCCACAGTTCCCCAGGAGTGAATACTGCTTGTCGGGACTTTGATGCAATCAACTGGTTTCCTTATATAGGACATTTTTGACCAATCTGTATAATCTGACCCAATCTGTATAATATGATTGAACTTGATTTTGTAAAGTGCCTTGAGATGACATGTTTCATGATTTGGCGCTATATAAATAAAATTGAATTGAATTGAATTGAATCTATATCTTGTCTCGATGATGGCTGAAACTCTCCGTATTTCACAAGTATTGAAAAAAACAGAAATTTGAAGGAAACTGCTCCATGGTGGATGAAACAGGATGTCACCACAGAAATAAGCATTACTGCTGTAGGCTGAACCATGAATTTCCAGCAACACAGTCAAACAGTAACTAAGTCTCTGTACGAGCCAGGTTGAAGCACAACAGCCAAAATAAACTCTCGTAGTTAGGTCAACACTTAATCATTAACAAATTTTGTTAGCTTCCGCTTTTCCCTTTTACAGTGTGCGGCACTGATAAGGTTTAAGTTCAAAGCGTCCGTTGAAAGCGGCCTCAGAGTAAAACACGTCACGGCCAAAGAAAAGGAGGGCCTTCACCTCTGGTGCTCTTCTGAAGAGGAACACAGGTGTGCTCACTCATTTCTGATGCCAGGTCATGGTCATTCCAAAAACGTAAATGAAACAAAAAACAACTGGACTTTTTTTCTGAAGTTTGAAGACGTTTCGCTTCCTATCCAGAAAGCTTTCTCAATTCAAAATGTCTGGAGTAGTCATTAAGGCCAACAATGACCTTAACGACTCCCCATTACTAAGGGCATGGACCTGTTTCGGTTCAATTTGCATGTTATCTAAGCTATTACAAGGCCTTTGTTGGGCAGTAGTATAAAGCTTCCGACTCCACAGGCTTTCTGGATAGGAAGCAAAATGTCTACAAACTTTGGAAAAAAAAGTCCAGTTGTTGTTTGTTTTTTTACTTTTGGAATATCGCTGAAACATTTTTCACAAACAGAACAGTTCTTTGTTGTTTAGCGAATTTTCTCAGTAAGTTACACGAGCAGCAGGAAAAAAAAAAAAAAAAAAACATCAGCAGGGATGCTAAAGTTGATATTTTTAATAGCAGCACTCTGATAGAGGCAGACAGAAAGAGAGGAAATGCAAGGAATAGCTAGATCTAAACGCAAATCTCCACTTCCTGTTTACAGATTAGCTAGCGTTAGCGCTGCAGCATGGCTAGCTGTGACAGGAAATAAAAAAAAAATTACTTAGAAAAACTCTCATAAAGCATCACTTAAAAGGTCATGGGCAGAAGGGGTTTTTAATATAAGCTGTAGGGGGCATTTGTTCAAGGCGGTATTAGAAAGGGGCACAACACAAAAATAAACTGGCTCAGGATGGCATTCCAGCAAGAACTGCAACCGGTCAGGGATTGTTTAGGTTTGTTTTCAGACACTAAGCCGATTCAAGACTGGACAGACACAGACAGGCTCTCAGACTTCAGGAGGCGTGTTTATTTTGAGCTCCAATCTCTTTTCTGTAGGTTTCCATTGGAGATAAGGATAACCTTGGATGATTAGAAAACAGTAGATTGCTTGTTATGGATGAAGAACTTGCTGAGGAAGCAGTCAGCTGACCGACCTGAAGGCTGACAATGTGTCATTGCATCAGATGAACCTCTCACTTCCTGTGTGAGATCTTTGATGAATTGTTTCTTAAAAATTGGGCATATAAGTATTGCACGGTTGTTAAATACGTAAGCTTGACATTTATATTTTTGTCCTCCTATCTAGTTGCCAAACTTGAATTAACAATTGATATGGACTGTATCAAGTCTTTAGCAGCCTCCAACAGGTTTTCTGTCAGTATTGCCTTGTGATTGATCTCCATTCATCTTCATTTCTGTCCCTGCTAAAAGCATAAACACAGCCTCGTTCTCTCACCCACAGGTTCCACGGTGGGCATGGGCTGTACGTTTGGGTAGACAACCATTTCTTGCTGAGTTTCCTGATGTGTCACACTCCACTTTCAAGTACTTAATAAAACAGTGAGATATTCAAAGCTTGGGACATTATTTTGTCATGATTTGTCTTTGTGAACCCGGACAGAGCACAAACACACAGAGCTTGTTCTTTTGCAGTTTATTGAAAGTAATGAGTTAGATGATGATGACCAGAGTTAGTTACCGGACTGGAGATGATGGGTGCAGGAGCAGGCTGACTGGAAGAGACTGGAGAGAGTTCTAGGAGATGCAGGGCTGCTGTCAGACCAGAGATGTAGAGCGAGACAGTTCTTGGGATGCAGGACTGCTGGAGTACAGGGGAAGCAGGTGTTCCAGGCAACAAAGCAGAAAACAAACTTGGACCACTGGGGCAGCAGGAGATTCAGCAGCTAGCAGAGACCTTACTTGGAGCACATAGCAGGCAATCCAGGGACAGAGCAGAGAGCAAACTTGGAGCACAGGGTAGCAGGAAGTCCAGCAGCTAGCAGAGACATTACTTAAAGCACAGAGGTAGCAGGAAATCCAGCAGCTAGCAGAGGCCTTACTTGGAGCACAGAGGTAGCAGGCAATCCAGCAACAGAGCAGAGAGCAAACTTGAAGCACAGAGATAACAGGAAATCCAGCAGCTAAACAGACATGGAGTGAGTGGAGACTGATGAGACCAGGACTTGACAGGCGTAGTGTTGGTAGAGACTGAAGACGAACCGGTGGGGAAGAGAAGACTGAGGGAGGCTTATGTAGAGAGGCTGGCAGGTGGAGTGCGTTCTGACTAATTAGTGCCTAACAGGTGTGACTGATTGCTGAGGGAGTGAAGGGTGAGCTGAGTGAGAGGAGGAGGTACTGGAAAATAACAGGGAAAAAAGACTGAACCATGACATTATTTTATAACCTAACCCTGCCCTGACCTCCTCAACAACAACAAAGGACTATTCTAAAGGCCTGGGTAGTGGAAGTTTTTTCCCCTAGAGATTGTAGCAGTAAAAACACATAAAACGTACTTGAAATAGGTCAACAGTGTCTAATCTTAGTCCTTTTATTGTTAATTGCATTTTATGAATATTTTATTTAAGCAGTTAAGTAACTGTTGTATGTACACATTGTGCCTGTAAGGGTTGTATAAATGTGAAGGAGCAGCACACTTCATAGTAGCTTGCTTTAAATGCCAATCAAGCCATTCATTCATTAAATGATCATATGATGTCTGAAGCCAGTAGGATTCACTGGGTTTCATTTAGGGGTATTGTGTTAAAGGGGGCTGAATAAACACGAGTTTGGAACAAAACCATGATTAAAAAGAAACATTTTTTTCTGTTTCCCTACATTCATCCAGGCCTAGAAAGAAAAATTAAAAAAATAAATGCTACACCTCCATACGTTTAGGACTATGCAGAAACCACGTGTCTTCTAAAAACTCAGCACACTGACAGTAGTTTAGGACACCAGATATGACAGAATTTAGTGTTTGACAGAGGAAAAAGTAATTTCTAACTTACAACCCGTGATAAAACCCAACCCCTGGTACTTTGGATAGAGACAAAATGTTTTTCAGTCAGAAAGTCATTGCTCAGCAGCATTACAAAGTAAAACCTCATGACATGTATCTGTTGTCAGCTGATGGGAGACAGAGATGGAGTAACGGCATTCTTGTGTTTAGCAGGAAGCATTTTATTAGGGAACAAAGATCGGAAGAGTATCAAACTTGTCAATGAAACAACAAAGCTGCTAAGTATCCTAACATCAGTGAAAACGTATCTAGAAATCTACTCCTTACACACAACGTTAAAAAAAGAAAGCAATGATGGTCTGGTAAAAAAAAATTTTATCCATATTGATATATGGGGTGAAAAAAATGCTTGTCTTTGCCCTAATACTGTATCAAAAGAAACTTAGATGACCAACATTGAAAGATGCCAAAATAACAAAAAAACAAATTGAATGCAGTGAACTGTTTGCAGACTGTCGTGTGAAATCGACGGACTGCCACCAAGTCTGCAGCCTACATCCTGCCGACCTGAGTGGTGACCACGGTGGTGCTGGACTGGTGTTGGGCCCTGATCTTCAACTCTCGGTTCATCTGGCACCACACACAGGGGTAGCACCACATTACATTGCAGCAGTCGTCGCAGCATGAGCCCTGCAGAGAGGCAACAGGAAGGAGGAAATGGTTCAATTAGCTGAGCTCTCTGTAAATTTAAAATATATAAATGTATATTTTAGTTTGTCATATACATACAGATCTAAAAACACTTCAACCATTTTTTTATAGTTTTATCAGACTGTGTAATTACATGAGGTGTATTAGCAACAAAGAATGGTGACCAGTCTGTACTACAGTTTGTTTTTTATGATTTAAAGCTACAATATCTACCTTTCTACCAACAAAAAAAAAAACACACAGAATGAGCAGTTCTGACAAGTCCAGCAAACCACAGCTAAGCAAGTACAGGTCTTTAATTTCCTGCTCTCAGAATTTGTAATTTTCTGGATTTTTAGTCTTAAATTTCTTTTAATTTTTCATTAGAATTTATTTTTTTTTACTTTTGTCTCCTGTTTGCTTTAGTCACCTCAAACCCTTTTTTTAGTCGCTTGCTGTTTTCCCCTGTTGCTCATGACCTGTACAAATATACCAAAGTGCTGCAATAGGGTTTATAAAACCTCCGGTAAAGCTAAATAGGTTTAAATGTTAAAGAGGCCCAAAAGCACAATGTGGTCCTGCAGGCATCTGGTAGCCCACAAGGATCAAATGTGGCACAGAAGAGCCTGGTCTGAAAAGAGCACAATGCACTAGTGAACTCATCTAAAATTTTACTTTATCCCTTTGCGCTTCCTTTTTAATCACACTTACATTTAGATAGGTTTAAAATGTACAATAGCTTTTTAAAAAAAAAACATTAAAAACACTTAGATAAAGTTAAGGTAAACTCTGACTTTTCTAGTTCAAATGTCAGTGCTAGTAGCCCTTCGTATGACACATTTCCAGGGAAGTAGCTCTAAGTTGCACAGAAAATGGTTAGCCCTGCTCTATACGGTTAGTTGTGCATCCGTTGACTCAGATCAGTAAATTGAACAGGAAAACGTTTCTGTTTTTTTGTGTTTTTCAAATGCATCAGAAGCAAACGTGGCATTCTTGTTTTGTGCTCAGTAAAAATCCGAGGGGGGTATAGGGACACGTACTGTCATGCTTTAATGTTGCTAATCTTGTAATCCCTTTATTTTCGAGTTGGATTAAAAGTGCAACAACGGGCACGCTGGTGGCACAGCGGGTAGCGCGACCCATATACGGAGGCCTTAGTCCTCGACGTGGTCGACCCGGGTTTGAATCCGACCCGCGGTCCTTTGCCCCATGACTCTTCCCCTCTGCCACCCCCCTTCCTGTCAGCCTACTATCATAAAAGCGAGCCACTAGAGCCACGAAAAATACCAAAAAAAAAAAAAGTGCAACAACAAATATGCAGCTTCTATTTATTTTTATGGTCAGAAATGGTTTCATTTAATGACTGAATTGGAATCAGGGCCTGATCTGGAAGGAGAACTGAAATCAGCCAGTAAAGGCTTGATGGGTGCTTCTCTATGGATATTTTATTTAAAGACCTGTGCAAAACTTTTCAACCATCTCAGGTTTTTTATATATGTTGCCTCCAAGTAGCCAAACTTGACTGATATGACTTTAGGTTTCTTGAATGTCTTAGGAGGTTTTTCTTTGCTTTCCCACCAATTTCTGTCCATTATTTGCACCTGATCATGAATGTATCATTTTATTCATTATTTGAAAGTGTCAAATGTGTTTTAATTGATTCGATCTTAAAATACTAGCAGATATACAGTGTCTGTACGTCATATCATCTGAGAGATGAAGGATCCTTCCGCTGATCTTCCACTAGCTATGTTTCCACCCAATTGTCGTGCGAATTTTGAGCAAACTTGTAAAATGTCGCAAAAAAATTTGCTCCATACCATCTACTGGTATGGAGCAAATTAACCAAAGGGAAATTTCGTCAGAAGTTGAAGTTACTCGTGGCTGTAGTAAACAGGAAATAAATGTTGCAAACTAGCCTGGACCATACATCCGAAGTAAATGGAGAGAGGTTATCAGGAATGTGTTGCTATCGGGGACGTTGCAATTGTCCTGTTGTGGCAACTAGTACTGACGTTACATGCAGTCTGGAAATGTAGTGAAAGAAATGTAAGTCTTTGCTCGTCATAGAAATACCCGGCAAGACGCCGACAGCGGAAACAGCTCATCCGTCATGTGGGGTAAACGTTCGCTGCATCAGAACATATTTGAGAAATGTGCTCAAAGATTCTTTGATTTGCAAAAATTACTTGAAGCGAACATAAAAACGTTTTTGCAAAATTTATGTTATTTAGGGTTTTGACGTTTCCATCAAACTTTTCTACTGCAATATTTCAAAAATATGCATCAAAAACATTGATGGAAACACGGCTACTGTCCGCTAAAAGAAGATCACCTTACTGGTGCTAAAAATACTATTTTCTATCTGTTAAACTGTTTTTTTTTTTTTGGTATTTCTCGTATAATATAAAAAGTCTCTTTGCAGCAGGCAGCTACAAAGAGAGTAAAAATTTTAAATTAGCGGAAGCCTTTTATAACTAAATAATTAACAGGCCAGAGTTACAGTCAGAGTCTTCGAAAGAAACTCTAAAGAAATATTTGGACCCTTTCAAAGGATTGCAAGAAAGTTTGGCTCAAACGGCCAAGAAATCAGGGGTGATAAAAGTTCATCCCTGTATGCTTGATTTTGTTTAATGAAAGTAGACTTTCTGTTTATACAGCTGTGTTCAGTATGTGAGTCTCCATGTGTAGGACTATTCATCACTCTGGCTCGTCTTATATAGAGCACAGAGCTTCTGTTTGGTTGGCCGGAAATGCAACCACAGCCAGGTGTTATTCTGAAACCTCTAGCATCACACATCACCCATGATAAAGTAAAATGACTGAGACAGCTAAAATCCTTCAACAAACCAAACCCAAACGGGATGGTCCTTCTCTGCGTTCAGATGGTTTATTGCATCACCGTTTGGTGATTTGTAGAGTCGTTACTCTGTTTGCAGAGATAAAGGCTGATTTCAGTACATGCTCCCTTATTGTGACACGTAAATGTTTTCGATTTTAACACAAGCAGTTTGCAATTGATTTAATTTCTTATTTTTATCACCCTGGCCACAAGTAGAAAATAAATCGTCCCTCTTGTTAAATCATGGATGCAAGACTCATAGAATAAAGGTGTGGTTCAAATAAAACCTCTCCAACAACATGAAGTAGGTTAAAGGATTCAAGATGTCAACGTTAGTTTTTCTGGTTGTTGGTCCATTCAGATGGCTTTTGTGCACGAGTCTTTGCTTAGAAGCAGACCATCAAAAGAGTCACAGGAAGGGAAACCACTTTGAAGCGTATAGGTGTTGACACGCACTGCGGCTACAGGCTGTTGTCACACGTAAAGGTTTCAGATCATCAACCCTATTGTAGTTTCAGTCTAACATAAACCTAATAAACATACGTCAGCATTGCATTTATGAAGCTATCCAGATCCCTATGTGGTAAAGTAGCCATTTTGTTATCATGTATTGAATCACATGTTTAGTTCTTGTACAGTAAGGAGTTGGTGGTGATGTTCTCCAACAAGCAGTTGGAGAACATTTTCAAGTTATCATGATTTAAAATCAAGAATAGAATTTAATAATCAAGCTCCATCATATATCAGAGCTCTGATTACCCCATATGTTCCTAACAGAGCACTTCGCTCTCAGACTGCAGGTCTGCTGGTGGTTCCTAGAGTCTCTAAAAGTAGAATGGGAGGCAGATCCTTCAGCTATCAGGCTCCTCTCCTGTGGAACCAACTCCCAGTTTTGGTCCGTGAGGCAGACACCCTGTCTACTTTTAAGACTAGAACTACTTTTAAGCTTAAAACTTTCCTTTTTGACAAAGCTTATAGTTAGAGTGGCTCATGTTACCCTGAGCTATCTCTATAGTTGTGCTGCTATAGGCTTAGGTTGCTGGAGGACATCAGGATCTATTTTTCTCACTCTACTGATTCCTACTGTTCTCCAGTTTTGCATTGCATTGCATTGAAATGACTGTTTTAATTTCAGCTTTTAACTTTTTGTTCCCTGTAATTTCTTTCTTCATAGTAGGTACACCTGGTCTGGCGTTCTGTTAACTGTGACATCATCCAGAGAAGACGGCTCACCCGCTATTACCATCTAATGTAGAACAGATTACTGGATCAATGTGTGCTTCTGTGCTTCTTGTCTCTCTTGTTGTGTCTCTGCTCTGTATTCTGTAACCCCCAGTGGGTCAAGGCAGATGACCGTTCATACTGAGCCCGGTTCTGCTAAAGGTTTTTCCTTCCCATTAACGGGGAGTTTTTCTTTCCACTGTCGCTTCATGCTTGCTGCAAAGCCATGGACAATGCAGACGACTCCCCCTGTGGCTCTACGCTCCTTCAGGAGTGAATGCTGCTTGTCAAGACCTGATGCAACCTGCTGGGTTTCCTTAGATAGGAAACGTTTTGACCAATCTGTATAATTTGACCCAATCTGTATAATCTGATTGAATTTGACTTTGGAAAGTGCCTTGAGATGACATGTTTCATGAATGACACATGTCATGCTATATAAATAAAATTTAATTGAATTAGATTAAAATCAGGAAAAGTCACTACATAACTATAAAGTATGATAATTAAGAATATGCACAGAAATAAATAAATGGTAAATGGCCTGTACTAGTATAGCACTTTATCAAGTCCGATGACTGTAGCGGCTTACACTACAGTCATTCACACATTCATATCCTGATGCTGGTGAGCTACGTTTGGAGCCACAGCTGACCTGTGGCAGACTTACAGAGGCCAGGCTGCCATACATCAGCACCGTTGAGCCCTCTGACCACCAGCAGCAGGCAATACAGGTGAAGTGTCTTGCCTAAGGACACAGCATTGAACCAGCAACTCGCAGGTGTCGCTCCCTAAATGACTTATTTAAATAACTACTGGATGAAAAAGTAGCTTGACATAAAAATGTGTACCATTAAATAAAAAAATAAAACCCAGCTTGGTGTTGTGCAGGTATGCGCATGTACCTGCGACTACAAACGCAACTGCAGGGAGGCCAGACCAGCCGGTCTTAGTCGAAAACGAAAAAGGCAAAAACCTTATTTGGAAATGTTTTTCATACGAGGTAAGCAGATAAGAAGAGATACCCAAAGATCTTGACAAGCATGTGTGCAAACAGCGCTTTAAAGTGGTGGAAACGAAGTCGAGCAGCTCAACAAACTTGGCCCAATATCTGAAGGATCGACACCTTGGCCTTCATTAAGAATTCCAATAGGTTAGTAAATTAAAGTTCCTGTTTGTAATTGAACTTATTACTGATGTTAGTGCGTTAATGGTGTGTGATTAGCTGTAGGCCGCGCTACCTTATTGCTCTATTAATGGTCAGAGGGCCTGGTGGCGCCGGTGCATGGCAGCCTCGCCTCTGTCAGTGTGCCCCAGGGCAGCTGTAGCTACTAACATAGCTCACCACCGTCAGGGTGTGAATGTGTGTGTGAATGGGTAAATGACTGACTGTAGTGTGAAGCGCTTTAGAGGTCGTCAAGACTAGTTAAAAGCGCTATACAAGTACAAGCCATTTAATGTTAGTAGCTTTGTTACTTGCCATTAGCATCCATTAGCTGGCTAACATAACTCAGACGTGTTGTTTTCCCTTACAGTTGCAGAGTGAAGCCGAGAAAACTCGTCCTCCTGCTGCAACAACTAGGAAGAAGCATGCACAGCCAACTCTACCACTTGTTTGATAAGCAGAGAAAATATGACCCCAAGTCACCAGAAGCTGTGAAACTAAACGGGGCTGTGGCAGAATACATCTGTGAGGATCAGTATCCTATTTAAAACCTGGGTCACGTAGCTAAATCCACAGTACGTTCTTCCTTCATGAAACCACTGAAATCCCAGAGTTGTACAATACGACAAAGCAAACACTCATGCTGCAGCTTTAAGGGAAACTATTCTTTAAATGTGCAATTGACCTATGGACCGGCAGAGCTGCGTCCTCTTTATGGTTGTAACCCTGCAGTTTATGACAGAGTTCTGGGACGTGCAGAGCTGGTGTTTGAGTTGGGTTTAAAAAATGCACTTTTGTGCACTGTTCAATGTCATCCTTTTTTAAGTGTAGCTGAGAAAACAGAAGTTCAACTGTGTGTTGTTCATTGTAGGTTTTTGCTATTGTTGCTTTTAGATTTCTGGATTATTTGCACATCAAAAGAATAATACCTCAGACGATATTTTTTGAAATTGTGTTATAGTCGGGTTTTATATTGCATTTATTTGCACACTTTTTAAACTGTGATTCTGTTGAGAAACATGTTCTATATTCAGATTGAAAAAGGTGCATTTTTTCATGTTAATAAGAAACTCATTTTTTTGTTTCCATGGTATCAAAAATGGTATTGAGTGTCGTTTTTCCTGTGTATCGATATCGAGTTTAAAATTTTAGTATCGTGACAACCCTACTAGAAACTGAGCTCTACATTCTGACAGAAATCATCCTTGGATGATAACTTTAAAAGGATTAGATAGAAAATAACATCAAAGCAGCCAATCACGTGTTGAAACAGGAAGTCCCATTTTACCAAACCGTAGGTGTGTGTCTCTGGTGCATTTCTGTTTAAGACAAGTCAGTTCTTCATTCAGTGAAGTTACTCATGGTTGGTAGAGCAGCCACAACTTTTTCTCAAGAGTAGCAATACTTTACAATAAAATGACTCACTTAAAAGTACAAAGTACCCTGCAGTAACCCTACTCATAGGTTTACTCACAGTACTTGTTACCACCTCTGCCAATGATTAATCATTCATTTTGGTTAAGCAGTGTTTCACTAATGCTTCGTCATGATAGCATCATACTGATGGCCTGACCATGCAGGCTACATGCCTCTTTAGGCCCGTTTACACTACTCTTTTTTAACCGAGCCGAGCCGAGACCAGTCTGAGCTTGGATCAGTTAACCAAGCCGAGACGACCGTTTACACACCACACTACACTATCCCGGTTCCTTGGTTGCTCCTCGCCTCCTAGTGACGATCTGCGGTACTGCTGCTCTCTGGGATTGAAGGCGGGACCGAGCAAATCAAAATGGCGGCGCCCGTAACATTCAGGATGTTATGGTTAGACAGAGTCGACTTTTGGGACGTGGATAAGACAAACGAACGTCTAATAGGATTTACAGATGCAGGAAACAACGACAGACGCTGAGGTTATCACATGCTGCTAAGCAGAATCATCTCTGGAAATTGTGTGGCACGGTAAGGAAGCTAGTATTATTATGAATGTCTGAAATTTGTCTGAATGGAGTGTGAATCGGGACGTGCAGCCAGACACGCCGGAAAACCCGCGGACAGTCAGCTGACTGTAAGGGGATGACGCGGTCTGCTCATGCGCTCTTCGTTATCAGATAACCGGGATTAAAAAAAACAGTCTGAGACCTCCTCAGGAACTGGTCTGCAGTTAACGCGGTCCGGTTATGTCTGCTGACCATTTACATGCAAGAGTTATCTCGGTTACCGAGCTCGGACTGGTCTCGGCTCGGTTAAAAAAGTGTAGTGTAAACAGGCCTATAGAGTTGCCAGACTTACCGGTATGTTGTGGCGTTCTCTAATACTGGAGCGAAGCATGCAGGACACCACGCCGCAGACGTCCAGGAGAGGCATGCAGAAGCACCATCCGTGTTTACTGGCAGTCTGACACTGCATGCAGGGGAAACACCACAACCCACAGCAACCTGTTGGGAAGATTGAGAATATTTTACTGTGCTGGTGAAGATTCTCAGTCATCCAGGTCACGGTCATTCCAAGAAAAAGTAAAAAACAAAGCAACTGGACTTGTTTTCCGTAGTTGAAGACGTTTCGCTTCCTCTCCAGGAAGCTTTCTCAATTCAAATAGTCTGGAGTAATGTGGAGTACCAAGCTTTATACTACTGCCTAACAAAGGCGTTGTAATGGCTTAGACAATTTAATGACTTTAACGACTTCCCATTACTAAGGGGTGGACCTGTTTTGATTGAATTTGCATGTTGTCTAACTATCCATTTAAAAAAAAAAGTTAGAATTGGTCTGCTCTAAATACGGCACTAAGTCATAGCAGGAGGTTAACAGGAACCATTGGGACCAACAACCATCACTTCTATTTAGTTTTTTTCATTACAATTCAAGAAGTTTAAGGTCACGTAGGTTTTGACGTCTTTAAGACACAACAAAAGTGGGTTGACTGAAGGCCCTTCCTTTTTTATTTGGCATATATATCTGACTGTCATCAGTGTAACAGTGAAAAAAGATCCAATGCTTCCTGAGTAATGTACCCAGAACTAAAGGCTCTACTCAAGGAGAAGACTAGAGCTTTTAGATCTCTGAAAAAATGTTCTTGCTACAGTATGTTGTTTTTACTCCTTTAGGTTGTGTAAACCGTACCACAGGAGACCGGGCCTTTTCCTGTGCTTCCCCTCGGCTGAGGGACGCTCCGCCTCCGTGTCTGAGGGCTCCACAAACCATGACATGCTTTAAAACAAGCTCCATAGCCTTTTTACCTAGTGTTTCTAATGTGTTCTTTTTTATTATTATTACTTTTTGGACTTTATTTTATTTGCTTTTATTGCACCCACTAATTTTACTGGTGTATTTTATCTGCATTTTATTGTTCCTGTTTTCAGTGTATTGGTTGATTTATTAACTGCAGTAATTTGAGATTTCCAGCAAATGTAAAGTGTGTTATAAATAAAGTTGATTTGAAAGCTGTGTAAATGACAATATAGACAACTCTGACTCCGATTTCATAAGCAGTAGGAATAGTTGTTATTCTTATGCTTAAAATAAAAGCCATACAATCCTTTATTTGGTTTACTTTTACATTATGACGTTTATACGCCGTTACTGTGGGGTTTTATCATCAGATACTATGATATATCTAAAATCCACAATATATACTGTAGACAGATTAAACATGGACTGAAATATTTCTAAATTGAGCTTGTCTAAACTTTTTCTTCATAGTTTGTAATCTAGGAAATCTTTCCTCTATTTATGAAAGCAGAGTTTTTTTGTTTGCAATTTTTAGCATTAGCACCACTTTAAAATTTGACTTGACAAATTATAGTAGAATAGTGTTTGCTTTTCATTATGAATTTCATGAAAATCTGAAGAAATTTGAGCCTCAATACAAGTTCATCTGTAATGTTTATGTTTATGCATTTGGCAGATGCTTTTACACAAAGCGACTGAGAAATGTGTCATATTACCGGGCTGTGGGTTTATCTTTCCTGCTTTCCTGTAAATACGCATTTCCTTTGAAATCCTCAGAAATTAGCAATGGTTGTATTTTACATTATTGAGGTTCAACTTATCCTCTTTTTACTGTAGTTTCTTCCACAGGCCCTGTCTACACGGACACAGGCTCAGTCTTTTCTGATCATTTTTAGCCTATTATCAGCAGAAAGTTTGTTTAATAGGATATCTAGAATTTGAGTTTGCATGTAAAACTGGGCATTTTTATTTTTGCTGTTTCACTTCATGGTGTGCATATACAGAGAGAACGGCGTGATCACAAACCTTTCTAACAGGAACTTTTACACGAGAGTATGAGAATGTACCAGATGTATAAAAATCAAGGGATTGTTCAGGTACACCGGAAATTGTCTGCTGTGACTGCTTTAGAAGATAGCTGTTAAAAAAAGTTGTGCATTGTTAAAATAATAACATTAAAACATTTGGACTGTGTACATTAGAAAATCATAAAACACATCTACATTCCCGTCTACAATTATTGGGACCCCCGGTAAAGCTAACGTTTAGGGATGCTAGTCGTCAATTAATCAGTTAATCTAAAGTAGATTTTTCGATCGAGTAATGTTTAATTGATAGGCGGCCACTTTATTAAAAACCTTAGTTTTCTCTTAACATGACGGGCAATTTCTTTTTTTTACACTTTGGTGAATTTTAAAAGAGGCCCATGATTATACTGTAACAGTTTATCGTACCTCCTGTATTAAATACTAACAAAATAAACAAAATAGTTGTTTTCTCACACATTAATGAACTTGGACAAATTTATAAAACAGAACAGAAACCTATTAGGTTACTGAATAGAAACAAGCATGTTGAAGAGAATAAAATATATGAAAAAAAAAATCCTTATGAATGCTGTCACCATCAGCCGTGTTTCATCACATCCTTTGCCTTCTGAGCACATGAAGTGAGTTTAGGTTGAGAAGCTGACGCTGAAAGTGAGGCCTTTTAGCAGGATAGGGAGTGAAATTGTTGCCGTGTGATCATGTGACTCACAGGTGCCCATATCGGTGCAGCAGTCGCAGAGGCTCGTGCTCCATGAGCCAGGACCATGACTGACCATCACAACCTGAGTTGGCGGGGGTTGGTAAGCCATGTCTGTAAGTTACAGAGCTTGCCACGAACACACTGAAAGAGGAAACGCATAATTTCAGTTTTTAACTTTTGCATATAGTCCCCCCCCCTACCACACACACACACACACACACACACGTTCTTCCTTCACAAAGAAACACCTGATGGTGTGTGGATTTGTGTACACAGTCTGTTGCTCTCGTAAAGGATGTTGTTCAGACAGCGGTAAAAGATAGATAGTACATAGATCCTCTATTGGTATGTATTTAGTTTTACCCAGACTGCTCCTTGATTTTGTCATTAAATACAAACGTAGTGGAATCGGTGAAGTGTTTTTTTGTTCACTTGATCTTAGTTTGAAATGATTTTAGAACCGGGTAAAATCCTACGAGCTGACAGCGGGTGTGCTTTCATTTTACCACGACTGTATGTCTAAGTTCCTCATGAATCTTTGGGAACATGATAAGACTGGATATGGATGTACCGTGATCAGATTGTGTTAGAAGGCCATTTAGATAAACATGTTACTTTCTTTTTTTTTTGTTATGTTAAGTTATGTAAGTTATCAATGAACTAATCTTATGGAAATCTTAACTGAGGATTTTAACATGTACAGCTAATCTCAAAAGTAGGCGTACCTCTGGAAAACTTTCTGTTAGTAAAAAAAAATAAAAAATAAAGAGCACTGTAACTGGTTTGCACCCATCTCTCTCTCAATTAAATGTCCATTAATGACTGCAGTGCAACAATGGCTTAGTGGCGTCTTTTCCACATTAAAGCTGACGAACCGTTTCTAGTCCGGCCAGACTGAGACAGAAACTGAACAGTGACTAAGAACAGAAATAACACCAGAAGAGGAGGAACCCTCCTTGCGTTACTGCATATGCACAAAACCATCTTGTACCCAACATGCACAGAAAAAACAAAACATGTTCTTGGGAACAGGAACTAACAGATCATATTTAATGATAAATGCAGAGAAGAAGAAAAAAAAACCACAGCACTTTTCGAATAATCCTTGATGCTGACTTTGGAAGTGAGTGTCTGAGTCACTTTTCCTTCTCATTCTTTAAACTTGGAGCTACAGCCTTCCACAACTACCAAATAAAACCTAACTTTCAGGATCCGTATCCGTTTCCTCAAAAATATGCGACGTACGCTCCGTGGCATACAGAAGTACGTGCGTTTACTTTGAGGGGCTGAATTACACCATTATAAGGAACAGATTCCTCCCTCTAAAGATACAAGGAGCATCATTTTCAACAAGCGAAATAAAGATGCTGGAGGAGACTTAGAAATCGATTTTCATCACGTTATCTGGAGTTAAAGGGTGATTTTAGGAATGTACCAACCGATACTGGTATCGGTATCGGGCCCGATACCACGTGTTTGAACTCGTACTTGTATTCGTAAATGTGTTCCGATACTACAGGACCGGATACTAGAATACCTTTCTCGTTAACAGAAAGCATTAGTTTGCGATCAGATACTACAAGCAGCTATAAAACAACATAAAAGAAAATCAAACTGAAGACGAAAACAGAGAAGAAGAAGACAAAGCAGCGAAGAAGAACGCGGTGTGACGTCAAGAACCCGCCAGCCAGAGCATAGAGAAGGAGGGAGTAAACACATAAAGGGTGAAGGAGTTAGCCATGTCCGCTATTTGGAAGTATTTTCAAGTAAACGAGGACGACAAAAGTAAGGCTAGTTGTGTAAATCAAAGTTATCAAGAGGAGGAACAAACCCTTGCAGTTCCAACACAAGTAACCTGATAAAACATCTTAAGACACAACACAACGCCAAATACAAGAAGTTCTCTCATGGCCTCAGAATTCATTTGAAAATTTATTCAGAGGAGTTAATGGCATTTATTAGTACTCGTATCGGTACTCGGTATCGGCAAGTATTAAAGTTGAAGTACTTGTAATCGTACTTGTTTGAAGAAATCTGGTATCGGTACATCCCTAGGTGATTTATCTGGTTATCTCAAGGCAATGAAGCTTTCTCATTCCTAGAATGCAGGTACAGCACTCTTTATCAGCACTCTTGATCGACATGACTAAAAAGCCTTCACATAAGGTCATCTTCCACTGCAGCAAAATTCCCTATGGATTCTCCAGGAGTGAATGCTGCTTGTCGGGACTTTGATACAATCAACTGGTTCCCTTATAAAGGACATTTTTTACCAATATGATTGAATTTGACTTTGTAAAGCACCTTGAGATTAGCCTCGTGAGACCATCCTGATCTCGCGAGTTTTCAAGGTTTCACTCGCAGATCAGTCTGGCTACTTTGCGTTAAAGAAAATTTGGAGCCGTTCACCAAACGAACGTCCAATCAGCGTTGGCTTTGAGGCGGGTTGAGGTGTGACGCAACGGGAAGCGCGACAGTTCAGTCTAAACAACATGGCGGCTTCAGCCGATAAAACTAGCGTTAGCGTGGCTATCGAGCAAGTTTTATCGGAATTACAGAGTATTTATTTGCTGAGCTAACGAGCCTTTACCTGCAGCAGCAAGAGTAGCTTGGCTTGTGGTTGTGTTTTCGTCGTCGCTCTGTTACGAGCGACGACCAATCTGATTGGTTTATTTGGCCCGTCTATCACCAACATAGGCCAATCAGCTAACCAGTATTTTCGCCCCTTCCCAAAATTACTTCAACGGAAGGTTTCCAGATGGATATGCGGAGCAAATCTATCTGGCGGAGTCAGGTAACCTTGAGATGACATGTCTCATGAATTGGCGCTATATAAAATAAAATTGCATTGAATTGAATTGAAAAAGATAGTCTTCAAACTGAATATGTGTATTCAGTGGAGGTTAAACAAAAATTACATTAGTTATTATTTTAAATAATCGTCAGTACATTTACTGACAACCCAACAATTCCTGCTTAAACTAAACCCCAAATCAACTTTTTTACCTCGATTTCTGGCCACAAATTAAACACACCATAAAACTATCTTACTCCGACACGCGCTACCTTTGTGAGTCAGGAGTAGAAACTGCAAGCATAGCTAGCATTTATCAATAGCATTTTACAGGTGAGCACATTCTTTTCACCAACAATGTTACGACCAGTAGTGGTGGCAGTAGTAATATGTGGGCTTTTTCTCTTTTATTACACATTATGTCTGTCAGAGAAAAATGTATCTATAACCTGAACACACAGTGCACCCCTTTGGGTTTTTACAAGCAGAGAGAGTAATTATTTCAATAAGCTTTAAAACATGCCAATTGAAGATCAGAGTTCAGAGTACTCTGAACTTCAAATGAAAAGCGTCAATATACTGCATGTTGCAACATGCCCTGTTTTAGTTGCAGGACTGCTGCATGTAACATGTTTAGAAAGTGAAAATGAAACATGACTTAATTATACATGTAAATAAGGCACAACTTGCACACAAAACTGATGTTGACCTATAAGCTATGAGACCTATGGTTTCATCTATTGGTATAGGGCTGTGGTCCTCAAAGCAGGGGTGCAGAGCCATTGATTGCAGAGGCGTATGAGGGAATGGAAGAAAAGAAACCACACGCACAAAAAAAACTTTCACGCTTCGACTCCGCTATCATGATGAACAGGTTTTTGACGGGGATTCCACAGAAACAAAGCATCAACACTCTTTCCCAGCCAAAGAGTAGAAAACATCACGAGACATATCTTGCCTTTCAAACCGCGGGTAGTGGGAAGAGACCGCAGAGTGAGGTTTGCCTAAGAAGCTAAGGACGCCACTTGGAGACGACATATCCAGAGCACAAAGACAAGTCAGTTGTTTTGTTCAAACATAAGAAAACGGATGCACCTTTACCAAAGGTGCATCTGTGCCAACCGATGCCTAACTCTGCACATACGTATGAGGCTGCCTAGTGAGTGGCACAGTGGAATCAATACTTCCCTGTGCCATGGATGATGCCATCGGTGGGTGCATTTATGACACGTCAAAGGGACCGGAGGAGCAGAAGGGGGGGAATTCTTTTCTGCAGTCAAGTTTCTGGAAGAGCTACTGCAGAAGAAAACCCGTTTAAAATCATTGACTTTGTCACATGCACCAGTGGTAGGTATCCAGGGTCCTTGGACCGCGAGAAGAGATCTTGCTCTGAGATTTTCCTGTTCCAAGTTGTTTGTGAAACTTGCACAGCTCAGGGAAGTGTTTGTGAAAGTCCTGCTCCTTTTTGCACTGCCTCTGTCTCCCCCCCACACACAACTCTACCGGCACCGCCCGAGCTCCGCTGAGCTCCTTTTTCTTTCCCAGTAAGGCCCAAGGGTTGGTCATCGTCTTTGGCTTCAGCCCAACCTCCCCTCCATCAGTGTTCGGCGCCATGCTGCTATTAAGCATTATGTGTGACATTAATACTTTTTAAAATACCTGTGAAAAACGATATAGATCAAAAACATCCAATAAAACAAAACAATACAAAGAATGTTTGAATTACTGTACGTGCAAGAACGTCTTGAATATTGTTTTAAGGATAAAATAATCCACTGAGATAAATATCTGGATCACGTCTCTGACTGAGCTACGAAGTAAGGCACAGCTTCTCTCTGCCTGGAAAGCTGTGGCTGAGGCAGTGACAGAAGAGGAGAGGGGAGATGAGAGTGTCTGCTCCAAAGTTTGCCTTATGGAGTTAAAATTTAAGGCTTTATCAGGATGTTTTAACCTCAGTGAGGCCTTTTGACCGCAGTAAAATCATTTTTGTAGGTTAGATATTGGATATTGGCGCTGTGCTGATTCAGCGGAGTGTCCTTTGGCTTAGATCTACCAGCCGGGACAGAGCAAAGCTCCAAAAGCGGGCTCCACCCTACGTGGGAACGGAGTGGCAGCAGAACCGGTGGTTCTGCCTTCTTCCACATACACACACACAGACACACACACACACACACACAGACACGACAGTGGTTGGATCAGGGGCAACAAACAGCTTTTTGAACCACACACTCTTCAGAGACCAACCCTAACAGCTTTCAGTGTGTGTGAAATGAGACAAAGCCTCTCTCAACTCTCAGCAAACAGGCTTTAATCAGAGGCAGCCCGACTTTCGTTCAGTTCTTTCCGAAGACATTTCGACATCTATCCAGGAGTCTTTATCAGTTCTGGTGGCTCGCACTTGAGCAACCTGCAGTTGGAGCGCTGCTGTTTATAAGGAGATGGAGGCCCACCCTCCTAGTCATTCTCAGTCAGATGTAAATCAATGACCCACCCGTCACTGTCCTGGGTCGTTAAACGCTATCGCTTGGTGTGAGTGGAGGACTTGGTCACCTGAATGATGACGAGATGCTGTTTCTTTGGAATGTGTTGGAGGACCGAGCTGTAAACACTAGGAAGTCGGGAACTCAATCCTCCATCTCTGTTTAGTGGTGACTTTTCTCTTTTGACCAAGATGGCTTCTTTCACCCCTCTTTCAACCCATCTGTTCTCACAGTACAAAATCTGGACATTGTTGTTGTTAAATAGTTCTTGATAGTGCAAGTGAATCTTGCTGCTAAATCTTGCTCTGAAGCGGCTGGCCCTCCCTTGCTGTGCTGCGCCATGCGTTGATGTAGCTGTTGTTTAGTTTCTCCGATGTAGGAGTCTGAGCAGTCCTCGCCGCATTGGACCGCAGACACAACGCCGCTCAGCTGTTTGGTTTCCAAACCACAGTTGAGTTGTCCATGTGGCGTTGCGTGTGCTCATCTGTGGTGGGTTTTACGATGGGAACGTACGTAACGCATGAAGACTCCGCAACCTGACTCCACCGTCCACCCTAAAGCAGAGATCTCTTGTTCTCCGACTCGTCCCACCTCTGATTATAATGACCACAAAGCTGTGCCGCAATTTCCCTCTTTTTTGTAACATCCTGTGGTGACCCAGTCATGCTCTCGTCTCCTTCCTTCACCGGGGAAAATACAGGATGTGCTGAGCTTTTTCATAGTTCTACTTTTTTAAAGTTTTTCAAGTGTAAGTAAAGCAACAAATATAAATTGTTAGAAATGTGGCGTACGAGTAGAACGTAGAAATGGGATGAACGAGTGGAACGTCGGTCCTGGGAGCATTAATGCCCACCTAGACAGTCTGGTACGCAAAGCGGCGACACAAGGTCATCAGATAGCACCCAAGTGGTGACCCATTATTTTACTGACGATTTGTTAGGAAGCGTACAGCCCTTGCATGGGCATGTACCTAGACTTCTTTATAATGCTTAAGAAATTATCAGTCGGGGCTCTTGCCACATTCATTGCCGCTGCGTCATGTTCGATCAAGAGCCCATCAGCGCTGATGTGTCTGTAAACCATTCATCTGCCTTTTAGATTAAATATGGTAAAATATAGTTACGGTTTGAAGAGTCTTTTTATTACGACAGAAGTCTACAATGCAAACACCACATTATCAGATAAAAGAACCAGGGGATACCTGAACAAAATAATAAAGCAATGAGTAAAGCAGTAAAGTTACTGGCACTTGCCGTAACATCCTACTGTCGGTCAGATCAGTGAGTAAAGGTCACCAGACAAGTGCTGCACATTACGGCATTTTTATCTGCAAAGCACAATCTAACAGTGTCCTAAAACACATACCAAAAGGAACTGGTTGTGCGACCACATGCTTTTCTATCAGCAATGTCAACTACGGCAAAAGTGCTCAGAAATACTAGTATCAATGGGGTTAACTGCTACGTTTTTACCCTCCAAGCACAAATAACTTTCCAACGCATTCAACATTAGCTTCTTTTAAGGTTACATTTTATCTTGTCATGATTTCAAAAATTCAGCTCCAGCATTTTCTGTAAAGAGACAATTTAAGCGGATTGTCTGTCTCATCCAAAGACCTGTTACTCTTTTTGTAGCTGTTTTTAATTGTGAAAAAGATCATTTTCTACAGTTCTGATCAGGTAATCAAGTGTATTTCATGGGTAAACAGTTTTGTTTTTTTAGATTTGCTGATTGAATTTGTACGATGCATACTATACTATAGAATTGGACATCTAACGCTACTGTAAAGATTCGAGATGTTTTTTAACAAATGGAACTGATATAGATGTAATAATTTTTATATTTGTACAGCAGATTGTTAAACTGTAGGAATCATTTTGAATATCACTGACAATGATAATGATGAATGAATTCAAGTGACATGGAGGAGTTGAGGAGAGGGACATGACAGTGATAGTAAAGAGTAATGGAGTCCTATGGGACTGGCTGCAACACGGGGACTAGATGGCAGAAATAAAACAAAAAAGTGAGGAAGAAGAACAGACAATCATTGGTGTGAAATGTAGAAAAAGTTATATAATCAATCCATCCATCCATCCATCCATTGGCTATACCAGCTTATTAGTGTAGGGTTGTGGGAGGACTGGTGCCCATCTCCAGCAGTCACTGGTGCAGAGGCGGGGTATACCCTGGACAGGTCGCCATTCCATCACAGGGCAAAAAAGTAGTATTAAAAATCCAAGATGTACATTATGCTGCCAATACCCGACATTACTGGGTCAAATAAACCTAATGGGAAACTAAGAGTTCCTTGACATGTTGTCTGAACCTAAAAAGTTAGTCTTTAGATGCTGAGTATGGCACAACAGGCAGCACACTGTCCTGATGTGTCCTTGACCCATAACGATCATCCTGCTGCTTCCTGATCCACACGTGTTCCTTACACCTTACAATCAACGGAAAGGTCCCCACACCAAAGGGGGTTAGGATCCATCCACCAATATTACACCCCTGTTTCGCCTCTGGGGGTATCGATAAACCTGTCACCCCCGTTAAATGAACAGGGTACCATGGGGAGAGTGAAACAAGTGTACAAAGCAGTACAAGGCAAAGCCAGGTATAGGGTTCCCTGTCGCCCTACAGCTGTAGCATCCTCTGGTGTCCATCTGATCTCAGACACATGTCGCTCAGCACAATCTGATGCACAACTTTGCTTGTCTTTAAAAAACTGAATACATTTGGACAGCGTACCTGAGTATGGCGACACAGAGCTCAGCGCTTGAAAGAAAATCCCAAAGGAGAAACCATCCTCGGGCAAAGACTGCAAGATTTGATTCCTTAATCCCAGCAATATAATCTGAAAGCTTCCGTGGTGCTTGATTTCAGCAGATTACCTTGTATGATATCAAAGGACAAAGTGATCCACAGATGAGGGTTGGCGGTTTTATGTTTATTGCGGAACTACGATCTGGAAGCAGCTCTCAGTGCATCAAATATTTACAAGAATTACCAAACCACACCAACGTTTCAGCAATGTTCTGTCGGTGCTTGCTTTACCAGTGGAGCTGGACACCTTCATCTCTAGGTCTCAAACAAGCAAACCTATGTCTAAGACTGTTGATATGAGAAATGGCGGCATTAATATTCAGTGACATGAGAAAACAGTAAGAAACGCAAGGACTACCCTGGAGATCATAGCAAAGATAAATAAAATAGACTTTTGGGGCTTTTATCAAAAGCAAACATTATAAAGTATCAGCACACAAACCAACACCATGCTTTTAGTTGAAGAAAGGGTCATTTTTTTAATCTTCCGTTTAACGTAAACATATTGCTAGATAGGTTTTACTATCTAAAAAAATTAATGCAAAAGGGAAAAGGAGGTAGTTCACATGGAAGCACCCTTAGTATACAATGTATACAGTTTATCTGCAAAAAAAGTTTATTTTTGGGCCAAGTTAAACTTTAAGTTATTAGTCAAGCCTGGGTGTGGCGACTTAAACAACCTATGAAAACAGTGATTAGTTACTCAATTAACAGTTGGATATTAAACAAATATCTAAAATGTGTGCAAGCTCTTGACTTGTGTGTGAAAAGCGTGAAAAGCAACACCTCTAACAGCAACACGTGGGTCCACAGATAGAATAGGTAACATGTGGCTTATTGCCAGGTTCAAAGTTTTCCAAATATAGCCTGAGAACATTTTGATGCGCGTTTGTTCAGGTTTGCAAGCGACAGAGAGGCAAATGCATCCGGATTTAGCTCAGAGCCGGTTCTCATCTTCTTAATGAGCTGAAACAGATAAATCCCAGAGAGGAAATGGCGCCTCAGCACTGCGAATAACTGATTTAAAACATCCGCAACAAGCAAACCATGTGCCTGGTGAAATTTAAAATTAGACATTTGAGTTACCCTTTACAAGAAGGAACACGTTTCATATTTTTCTTCAACTGTTACATTTGATTTTATTCTGCGGTAAGGTCGCATAAAAAAAGTGTCTGAAAGTAGAAGTAAGGTGAAAAGATGTCGCTCTGAGCAGAAAAAAACTCCTTAATAATGTGCTACGGTGCAGTTTACAGCTGTTGCTCTGTGTTACACATCATTTTCTTACCTTTTTAAAGCAGAGAGGATAGAAACGCGGCGTGGACGGCTGAGTGAAAAGATGTAGAGGCTTAACTTTCACTTCTCTGAAAATAGGTAGAGAGGCGGGCATCTGGAGCAAGGAACGAGGAGGGGGCTTCATTTTGGCTCCCATCACACGTTTTAAAAAAAAAAAAAAAAAAACTAAATAACGTCAGTAAATGGTTTACTTCTGAAGTGAGAGACAAAAAAGTTAACGATAATCAAAAATTTTTTTACTCTAAAGTAGTAACCTCCGATGGAGTTTGTACTTTGTACGCACTGCGTCCGGAGCGCGCATTGGGCACGAGGCGCGCACAGCCATCTCCGCCTCGTTTTCATCCAACTCAGTGGAAGCAGCGATGTTTTAGTTCGCTTTATCGCCCCCGTTAGTGGGTTCTTGTGGTGCCGTGGGTACGTGACTGTTTCCACGGACCTACCGAGAGACCGTTTTCCTTATAGAATAACTGCTTTGTGGTCGTTCCCCGCAGGTCAGACGGAACTAATATTTGCTCTGATTGTCGCACATCTGCAGAAATTCTGTCTTGCTGCCGTAGTTCACAAGAAGAAAAGCGGAACTGAAGCAAAAACCTCCGCTTTTTCATTCATCCACCTTATGCATATTATAGGCTACCCACCTGAATTATCTGGATTATTTTTCTAATTATTGCTATTTTGTAAAGGGGGGGGGGGGGGGGTAATTAATTAGCGGCTCCAGATATTTTTTTTTTCTGGAGGTGCTAAGGGGGGCTGAGCATTTTACTGAGGGTGCTATGAAGGATCATTTGTTCTACATTTACCAACACACACAGACACACGCACACACACACAACCCTGACTTCGCAATCCATCCATCCATCCATCCATCCATCCATCCATGCATTTTCTTACTCGCTTTATCCCTCATGGGGTCACAAGGAGTGATGGTGCCTGCAGCATTTCAATGGGCGAGACCCTGGACAGGTCCCCAGTCTGTCACAGACTTCTGTAACAGTCACCAATAAAATGGATAATGAATCGGTGCAATTCTGCTATCAATTAAAGCATACACAAAACATACAGGACTGTCTCAGAAAATTAGAATATTAGTTAAGTTCTTTATTTTCTGTAATGCAATTAAAAAAACATGAAATGTCATACATTCTGGATTCATTACAAATCAACTGAAATATCGCAAGCCTTTTATCGTTTTAATATCGCTGATTATGGCGTACAGCTTAAGAAACCTCAAAAATCCTATCTCAAAATATTAGAATATTTCCTCAGACCAAGTAAAAAAAAAATTATAACAGCAAAACAAAATCAAACATTTGAAAATGTCCATTAATGCACTCAGTACTTGGTTGGGAATCCTTTTGCACAGATTACTGCATCAATGCGGCGTGGCATGGAGGCAATCAGCCTGTGGCATTGCTGAGGTGTTATGGATGCCCAGGATGCTTCAATAGCGGCCTTTAGCTCATTTGCATTGTTGGGTCTGGTGTCTTTCAGCTTCTTCTTCACAATACCCCACAAATTCTCTATGGGGTTCAGGTCAGGGGAATTGGCAGGACAATCAAGGACAGTAATGCCATGGTCAGTACACCAGTTACTGTGAGAATCTTATGTCGTCTCTTAACCACTACCATACTTGTGATTTAGTTTACTGAACCAAGCTGAGTGTTTTTCAAGGCTCAGGAAACCCTGCAGTGTTTCGAGTTAATAGACGATTCAAGTGATTAGTTGAATAGCCTACTAGTATACTTTTTCACAATATTCTAATATTTTGAGATAAGATTTTTGAGTTTTCTTCAGCTGTACGCCATAATCAGCGATATTAAAACAATAAAAGGCTTGCGATATTTCAGTTGATTTGTAATGAATCCAGAATGTATGAGATTTCATGTTTTTTAATTGCATTACAGAAAATAAAGAACTTTATCACAATATTCTAATTTTCTGAGACAGTCCTGTAGATTGGATGCAGTATTCTGTGTCCCCAGATCAATAGATGTTGTCAGGGCCTCCTCTGTCCAGCAGAGGGAGCTGTCCCTGCAGGCCTCACCAGTTCAGCAGAGCTCCACTAACCTCTATCTTCCTCCCTGCTCTCTTCTACAGGTAAACGTTCCTCATTTGTTCCAGTTGGGTCCTTTGTTGAAAGCTCGGTCATATTTACACAGAGATGCTCATTCATCCATTCACTGCAATCACTGAACATCCTAAAGGTGCGTTCACACTGAGCGCGAAGGTGGCAGGCTGAGCTAAAGAGTTACATGATATCCCTATGCACCGGTGCCACACGTGAGCTACGTGTTGCAAAGTGACGCTAAATGAGGCCACAGAGGCATTTGTAGCGATGCAAAACGAGCGATTTTGCCGATTAAAGTGAAGCCTGAGTGACACGACACCTGCGAGCAGGTTTTTAGGTGGCAGTGCGTACGAGGGTACATCCTAAGCCCTGTACTAAAATTATTCCGAAAAGGTACCCCCTAGTTTTTCCCCGGAAACTTTGCTCAATGTTCAAAATTCGCCCACCCGGCCTTCACTGAGCCGCCATCTTGAATCTTCCCTTCAAGTCTCGTGCAATCTTGTGCTAAACTCACATCTCACAAATCGCGAGAGTGGCATTTCATCGGCTATTGTTCATGTGACGCAGCGCGAGTGGGCGCTGTTATTGATGGAATAATATCTAATGTCCCTACAGGCAACTTTATTCGTGGGAAAAAGCTCACAGGTAAGCTTGAAACTTTGACAATGTTTACGAAAATTCATTGAATCCGTATCAAATATCAAACGGAGGTCACAATTTTCCATGGTTCTTTATTTATTTACAAAAGGTCGATAGAGGTGTACAAGCTGATGACGTGCTGTCTGAATGGGCTCATCAGCAATGTGGAGAGGGTCTTCTCTTGCCAGAATAGAATAAAAAGTCCCGCACCCTCCTCTCCGTTGATCAGGCTGAGCTGTGCCAAAATCCCTATGGCCGACTTTGACTTGGCAGCTGCCAGAGTCCTGTACCTCCAGACCCCCAGGCGCTTGTAGTTTGTGTTGAAGTCATGACCTCCAGTTGTTTTTATTTTTCATCCCAGCCCCTGGTACTTTTAGTTTTGTTGTTTTAGTATCTCAAGTGAGCTGCACCACCAGCAGAGTCTCTAGGCAACTACAAGTCAGCAAGGGAACATCTACACGAGGCATAAGTCAGTCTGGTAAGGCTCCATATTCTCAGGTCTAAAACAGACCGGACCAATCACAGCGCAGGAGGCAACATTTTACGATGCGTCACTCTCAGCGCCAGAATTACCCATAGTGCAGCTGCAATTCTCTGTAACCATAGCAGACAAGATACATATGGAGATTTCTGTTGCTTGGTGCCTTGGAAAATCAAGAAAGTACACATGAATACACTATGCATCCTCAGATATTCTTTTAGACAAAAGCAGCAAAAAACATTCACTGCAGAGTTTGCACAACGGCATGACATGTTTCGCAGACTACAAATTACAAGAGCAGAGTGCGTTGCTGGGAGTTTTTTACATCACATCAGTAGTAATCTGATTGGTTGTAACCTGTTGACGCTGACCCCGTTAGACCCGCCTTTGACATCAGGCTCTACCAGCTTCTTATCAGATCGATACACCATGAATACGCTCTAAGTCAGTCTGGCTAGACAGGCTAGTAATGAGGTAAACGCTAGACATCTATAAGCAACGCCTCTCGCTAATCTGGACCTGGCACGGTGACTGTGGAGCAGGGAGCATGGCGGGTTGCCAAGGTTTCCATTTGGCTTCATTTTTGTCCATCCATCCATCCATCCATCCATCCATCCATCCATCCATCCATACATACATACATACATACATACATACATACATACATACATACATACATACATACATACATACATACATCCGGATTCTCCTCCCAGTGGAAGGGGCCAGATTTTAAAAGAGGTAACTCTAAAGTGGTGTTACAGATGTTCACCTTTTCTCTCAGACGCTTTGGATAATTTTAAATGTAGAGTGAATTTAAACATCATTTACAGACCTTGACTCCTGTTCTATAAGGAGCAGTGGAGTGACATGTTTTTTTTTGTTCAACACATATAGAAGATGACTTCTTAGATAAACTGCAAAATCGTGTGTTTTTTTTCTGGTTCTGCCTTGAACAAGTAGATAAATTCCTCTAAATAGTCCACCTCCAGCATAAAGGGTCCATTAGATACAAACTTCAAAGAGTCTGGTCAGGTGCGTGGCCGTGATCGCGACGCAAGGACAGGACATTTGCTACAATGGCGCCCTCATGAGGTTACGGGGGTAATTACACATCAACGATCTCGCTGTCTTTACAAATAAAACTGATGCTAACCAACCCCCTGATGGCTAATGTACAGGACTACATTTTTGTTTTAAAATATTTAATGTCCCCAATAAAAAAAAAATCATATATTATTATGATATATACAGCTTCAATCTACAAATAAAGCCGCCGCCAGCTGAGTTGTTGTGCTCTGTGACGCGTCTCCAATGAGCCAGGCAGAATTCAGTTTTGTGTATTTTTTTTAAAACCAAAACCCAAACTTACATTACTTGTTATTAGGACTGAACTATGACAGCAAATGCCCAAGGCATAAGCGAACTAATCCACAATTTAATTTAGGGCCCCCAAACCATAAGGGGCCTCCCATCAGTGCTTGAATTTAAACACTTATATAGATCAAAAATGTGTAAATTCGTTTTGTTGAGGATGAGAATACTATAAGATTTGAGATTATGGTTTCAGAGATGAATAAAAGATTATTGTCTATTAGTGTTTGATATTTAAAAAACTCCTTTATATGTCCCAGTCAGCTGTCAGTGGTGTTATAACAAAGTGGAAGGTCTAGGCTGACATGACAGATAATTGAGCCACGAAGTGGTCGACCACATGAACTGATGGAGCGGGTGCTGAAGCGCATAGTGCACAGGGATCTGCAACTTTTAGAACCGATTAAAAATAAGGTTGATAGTCGCTACAGTGTGTTCAAGCATTCTGATGATGTGTGACACTTATTTAATTTTGTTACGTTTCATCATCAGGTCACGCATTTCTTAGTCCAGTCTAATCGGGTCACTTTTCTCCTTTGAGCACAAGGACAGCATCTGTGTCACATCTGACTCACTCTCAAGCTAAGTGTCATGATTTGGGTTTTTGTTTATTTTTGCCTTTGCACTTTTGTGGACTTTTCTCATTTTAGCCTGTCACCTCTCAGTCACCAGCCACTATCCAATCAGCTCTGTCTCCCTCCAGCCACCACCCTGATAGTTCACCACCACCTGTTGCCACTAGTTAGTTACTCAGCTAAACCTACTTATTCCTGCCTCTGCCCACTCAGCCCTGCCAGAACGTCTCACTCTCTTCACCATTTCTCGCCCTTCGCTGCCGGATATTTTATGATCAACCAGCTGGACTCTTCTGTTGAGTCGCCTGTGTCTGCGTGCCGCAGTTCTGCCTGTTACCCCGTGAGTTCCAGCCGTTCTGCTGGTTTCCTGGCATACGCTGCCTGTTCTGGTCTTCTGCTCATTCAGTGTCCGGCTGAATATGGGGTTCACCGGCAGTAAAACATGACAGTAAGACTCCTTGGCAGGAGTTTTTTAGGCTAAGATAGGAACTCTCTGAGAGGATATAGGTCTTCTCGTCCAACATCAGTGTCTGATCTCACAAACGCGCTTCTGAAGGAATGGTTAAAGATACCTGTAAGTGCTGCTGAATTCATGTTAAAATTAATAATTCATCATTTATATTGTTAAATGGTTTAGATAAGAACTTGAAATGAGTAAATTCACATGTGTGTTATAAGATAAAACACGCGTTAATTTCATATAGTGTTTATAAGTGTGTTCTTATTGGCGCTGTTATGTTTCGGCCAAGAACCAATGTTAGTACCTGTGTACTGCTATGGTAGAATGAAATGATGCTGCACTGTGAAGCTAGACTGCAAAGCATGACCCAGGCGGCTAATCAGGTATTATTACTTGTTTTAGTGATGCATTGTGTTCACACTTGCGCAGCGCAAGATTTTGCTTTTGTTTACTTTATGTACAGTCTTTGTTTGAGCTGACATATATTTGTATATGTACAGTTCTCACAACATGAAAGTCATAAAAAGAGTAAATTCAATTATATTTTATTTATACAGCGCCAATTCATGAAACATGTCATCTCAAGGCACTTTACAAAGTCAAATTCAATCATATTATACAGATTGGTCAAAAATGTCCTATATAAGGGAACCAGTTGATTGCTTCAAAGTCCCGACAAGCAGCATTCACTCCTGGGGAAGCGTAGAGCCACAGGAAGAGTCGTCTGCATTGTCCATGGCATTGCAACAATCCCTCATACTGAGCAAGCATGAAGCGACAGTGGAGAGAAAAACTCCCCATTAACCGAAAGGAAAAACCTCCAGCAGAACCGGGCTCAGTATGAACGGTCATCTGCCTCGACCGACTGGGGGTTACAGAAGACAGAGCAGAGACACAACAAGAGAGACAAAAAAGCACAGAAGCACACATTGATCTAGTAATCTGTTCTACATTAGATGGTAGTAGCGGGTGATCTGTCTTCTCTGGATGATGTCACAGTTAACAGAACGCCAGACCAGGTGTACCTATTATGAAGGAAATAAATTACAGGGAACAAAAAGTTAAAAGCTGAAATAACAACAAGCAATGCAAAACTGAAGAACAGTAGAAATCAGTAGAGTGAGAAAAATAGCCCCTGATGTCCTCCAGCAACCTAAGCCTATAGCAGCACAACTATAGAGATAGCTCAGGGTAACATGAGCCACTCTAACTATAAACTTTGTTAAAAAGGAAAGTTTTAAGATTAGTCTTAAAAGTAGACAGGGTGTCTGCCTCACAGACCAAATCTGGGAGTTGGTTCCACAGGAGAGGAGCCTGATAGCTAAAGGATCTGCCTCCCATTCTACTTTTAGAGACTTTAGGAACCACCAGCAGACCTGCAGTCTGAGAGCAAAGTGCTCTGTTAGGAACATACTGGGTAATCAGAGCTCTGATGTATGATGGAGTAAATGGAGTGGCATGTTGAACAGCATGGGGCAAGAGACAAAATAAATGCCAGATAAAGAGAAACCGATCCATGTTTGTCACGACGAGAGCTACAATACCCATAAGCACACTCCAGGACCTTGTGGGACAAGGTCCTGGACAATAAGAGTTGACGCTCTTATTTCTGCAAAGGGTGGACCGTCATATTGGACCCTATGGAATAAAAATGATATACCACTAAAGTTCATATGCGAGTCAAAGCAGGGGATTGAATACTTTTGGCAGTATAGTTGATTATGTTTAAATAAGTGCTCCACAAATAAAGTGACATGAATAAACTGCAGCTCTGCTGAGCTGTGCAGAGGTTAAAGCTACCAGCAGGGGGCAGCAGAATACCTGCAGACACGGTACTGATGCTGCATGGCGACGCGAAGCTTTTCAAGAAGGGGGAAAAAAAAACACCTCATTAACAAGTGATTTATGTGTCAGAGTTACAGTGAAATAAGATTGACCGTGAGTGTAACTGAGCTTCTGAAGCATCCTGTTCATAAAACGTGTAAAAATCGTTTTGGGATTATTTTAAGCTGTCATTTCAGAACCACTGATTCATAACCAAAACACAAAATCAGAAAGTGAGATCACAACTAGAACTGCATCATCTGCATATTATGACTCTGTGATCAGGAGACACACTATGATGCTTTTCTCTTCTTTTAACGATTTTGAAATTGTACCGATTTCTGCGAGAATTTGTAGATTTTACGATTTTAACCATAAGACAGAAAATGAAATCACCAAATCAAAACATCAGCTGACCAAAGTAATTTGATACAACATGTTTGCTCGATGGTTGTTTGAATAGATGCGGTAAAATTCAGATGCAAATGCATTTCCTGCGCTGTTCAAAGAAGATGAATGTTCAGGGAAGTGAAGCAGGTGAGACTTCTGGTTCGCTTTTAAAAAGACCATTGATGGTGGCTATTTGAGTCTGGATAAAATCTCAAGAAACATGTCAGAACATCTGGGTTGAGTTTAAACAGAAAGCTGGGTTTTAAGTGATGAGGCAACAAAATATAAATAAAGAAGAAAGTAGGGTCTGTTAATGTCAAGTTCTGACTTTTAAATATATATTTTCATATATGTAAAAAGACATATAACTGTTTTTTTCTCTACATTTGTCAATAAATCAGTCAGAAAATCCAAGTTTCTTTGTCCCCAGGGAGAAACTTGCTTTGGACAGTCCTGTAGAAAATGTGTGGTCTGAGCTGAATGGGTTCACAGCAGTTGTGGAGGAATGGGCCAAAAGTCTAGCAAACTGCTCTGAGAAGCTATCTAAAGGATGCACAACACGTTTAATGCAAGTCATATAGTTTAAAAAGGATATTTACTGACATTTCTGAATTTGAAGTAAGCAAGGAATACACACACACACACACACACACACACACACACACACACACACACACCACATTTTCAGCAACAACCTGCCATTCTCTTCTTTACAGATTTATATCTACAGAAAGTTAATCAAAGTTCATGTTGAGCGCTGCTAGAAAGTCAAAATGTTTGTTTAAGGTGCACAAAAAGATCAGACTAGACACTCAAAGGTCTTAAAGAAACTATTGTACTTCTGATATAAGCAACAGGTATTAGTTTTGTTTTCTTATCCTGTTTAATTTTATTATAGGCTTCATTTGGGGATTTGTTATCATTTGATACGGCTCTCTGCTCGGAGCGCCTTCTGTCCAGGGATGTAAAACAAGTTTTGCAAAAATATTTATTATTATTTCTTCTACTCGTTCTCCCTTTTTATTTTGACAGTATTTTAGATTAAAACTTTTATTTTATGCTTTCGTTTTCCATTCAAAAATTAGTTTCACAGATCAAAACTGTGTTTTAGAGAACCCGAAATTAAGGTTTAAAACCTGTCAGCGTGTCGTGATTTTCCCAGTCAAGGTTGCACAGTGGGACATGTTGGCAGCACCTTTGCCTAACAGAATCATGGTTCTGGGGACCTGGATTCACATCTTACTGCATGGAATTTAGATTTTCTCCCTGTGCATGCACTGGTTCTCTCCAGGTACTCCGGCTTCCTCCCACCGTCTAAAAATGTCACTGTCAGGTTAGTTGGTCTCTCTGAATCGCCCTTAGGTGCGACTGTGTGCGTGACTGCAGGACATTTTCACCAACCACCTCACCCCTGGGACCCTAAGTGTGTAGGGATGATGGATGGATCATTCCAAAAAAGGCAACTTTTGTGTTTTTATTAATGGAGAAAATTTGTAATAAACTACTTTGTTATAGACCAAGCTTTGCGCAACACAACATAAGTTGAATCTAAAATCAGTCTTATTTAAATGGTGAGAATAAACACTGGAAACCCCTTTTGGGGTCCAACCAACTAAGGATTCTAAGGAGCAGCAGCTTGCAGACATGTTTTCCTCCAGTGCTAAACATCAGCAACTGGACAACAAGCAAGGTGCAGCTGATAGATGACTTGCGGGGCTCCCAGGGTGTTGAACTGTGTTTCCCACGTCAAAACCAACGAGGAATGGATTGATCAGTCTCTCCTGGACTGAATTATTCTGCACTGATTCAAGATTACATGTGAAACTCGTTCGTGAGAGCACAAACCGAAAACGGGAGTGTTTAGTTTTTTCTTATAACTTTAATGTCTTCTCTTGGTATAAAAGTTAGAATTAGTTGGACCTTAGAGCAATACCTGGATGTTTGTGTTGCATGACAGCCAGAACCCGTTTCAGTGAGACTTTTGGGGGAAGAAAGAAAAGAAAAAACAGAAACGTGACAAAGGTCTGCGTAACAAAAAAAAAAAAGAAAAAGAAGTGACAGGGGGAGCGCGCAGCGGAAGCCTGAGTCAGTCTTCAGCGAGGCAGCGCACGGAGAGGACCATGTGGCGGAGCAGCGGTTCCCTTCCCATCACCAGCCTCTCTCCAACCTGTCCAAACCCCCAGCTGAGAAATAATGTCTAACAACACCACGGCGGTACACCAGGACTACCCTTGCGTGCGCTTCTACGTCTCCATCGTCTCCTTCTCGGTGCTTCTCTTCTTCAACCTCATCATCAACTGGACCATCGTCCGGGAGGAGCGGCTGCGCAGCCATGCGCGCTTCGTGCTGGTCTTCCAGCTGCTGGCGTCCGCTCTGGTCCACTTCGGCGTGAGCAGCGTCTTCTACTACCAGATCCACCTGGACGCGCGGCCGAGCCGCTCGGCGTGCCTGGTCATGATCACCGTCATGATCAGCAGCGCCTCCAACATCCTGCTGACGCTGACGGTCATGGCCCTGGACCGCTTCGTGGCCGTGTGCCACCCGCTGCGCTACGCCTCCGCCTGCACGGCGGCGTACTGGCCCTGGCTGCTGGGCGTGCTCACCTGGCTGCTAGCCCTGGTCATCCCCCTCAGCCTGCTGCTGAAGCCGGGCGCCAAGGCCGAGCACCCGGAGGGGGGGTGCGACCGGGACCAGCTGAAGCAGGGCAAGGTTCAGAAGGTGCTGTTCATCGGGGTGTGCTCGCTGCTCATCCTCTACAGCTACGTGCGGATCCTGGTGGAGGGACGCAGGCTCGGGGTGCTGAACCGGCGCAACCGGGCCGGGTGCAGGACCATAGCCCTGCACGGCACCCAGCTGGCCGCGTACCTCCTGCCCAGCTTCACCAGCTTCGGGCTGACCGTGATGTTAAATCACCGCCTCATCAGCGGGGAGACCAAGGAGCTGTCCGCCGTCGTCGTCTTTGCCTTCTTCAGCGTGGCGCAGTGCGTGGCGCCCATTGTTTACGGCCTGCGCAAAGAGGAACTTCTGGAGCAGCTGAACCGTCGGTTCCCCTGCTGCTCCCGGTACCTGAAGGCTGTGCTCGGCCGGACTGTGAGAGCCACCTGGTCCCATGCGCCGTCCATCAGAAGGTATGTAGCGCTGATGGGAGCCCACCTGCGACATGTTTCTCCCCTCTTTGGAGTCATGCAGGGGCGCGTCTGGAAAGTTTTCAAAATGGGATGGCCAGAGTGGGGGCCACTATTGTGGAAGCCTTACTTAATTCAGTAATTAACTTATATTTATGTCCTTTTTTCTGTTGTGCGCCTGAAGTGCTGGTTATTTATTTATTTATTTGATATTATTTATTTATAACTTTGTTTAGTTTAGTTTTTGGCTTGGATTGCGCCACCCAAAGCTTATCAGAGAACCCCTCCATCTGGCCACCTCTACCAAAACCTTCTTTAGGCGCTTCTGCTGATTCTGAATCTGTGACGTTATAAGACACAAGGGACGTCAAGGTGTAAACCTTTTTTATTTAAATATAATCATTCGCTTTATTTGGTAAATGTTCTCCAGAAAATGGATGATAAATAGCATCCTGAAGAATTTCACCAAACACTGGCCTATCTGACGAGGTTATGTGTTACATTTGTAATGGTAAGAAAAAAATTATTCTAAATTTTGATTGTAATAAAGTACAGAAAGCTTATTTAGCTTAATCCCATATTAAAAAAAAAAGATGGTATGTTCTGGGAAAACAAGGCAAAGCAATATTTTGCGAGTCTTATCGTTTCGTATTTTGCGTTGGGGTAAAAAATAAAAACTACGTTGCATTAATTCTTTCGTCTGCAAGGGATCATTTGCAGTGTGAGGAAATCGGTTCCTCTGATTGGAAAGCGAAGCAGTTACCGTCAGTGCTCAAACTTCAAATTCAGCTGCAAGAGTTTTCAACTTCCTGTGTTGCGTTCTTTCATGCTTTCGTTTTGTCGTTTCTTAATTTATCCGCCGTGGGATGAAACACCTTAGGCGGGTCCGGTTGACACCCGCGGCTGACTTGTGTAAGTGTTAGTGGGCTTCTGGGCTTGAGGGTGGTGTGCGGCTCTGGCATTTTCTGTAAGGTGGGCTGGTCAAGGTGTTTAAGGCAAACAGACACATAGACGTTTGAAACAGAGCAAAGCTCACCCCACAGACATGTTTATCCACCTGGAATGGAAAATGCCCGACACATATGGAGTAAGAAAGCTATCAAAAAGGTGTGTGCAGATTCTGACACTTCATTTTGGTATTTTTATTGTCGGAAACATACTGTACACTAAATTCTACTGAATACAAGCGGCTTAAATTAGCTTCCTTCACGTGGCCGGCAGGGCACTCCCTTAGCGATAGGGTCAGGAGCTCAATCATCCGGGAGGGACTAGGAGTAGAGCCACTGCTCCTTCAAATCAAGAGGAGTCAGCTTGTCCTGCATGTCCTCCCTTTTCTCTGGAAACCCCTTTCCTGTCAGCCTACTTTGTAAAAATGAGCCACTAGTGCTGCAAAAAAAAAAAAAAAAAAAAGGAGTTAGCTGAGGAGGCTCAGGCGTTTGTTCCAATAGCCCCCTGGATGCCTCCTTTGGGAGGTTTTCCTGGCATGGCCCACCAGGGGGAGGCGCGGGGGCGGCCCAGAACACACTGAAAAGACTGTATTTCTCGTGTAGCCTGTGAATGTCTCAGGCTTCACCCAGAGGAGCTGGAGGAGGTGTCTGGGGAGAAGAAGGTCTGTGCATCCCTCCTAAATTTGCTGGCCCCGTGAACTGGTCCCCGATTAGCGGAAGATGACGAGTATGAGTACTCGTCATCTTCCGAGTACTCTGAAGTACTCGGAAGATGACGAGTACTTGGAAGTACTCGGATGACGCCCTGGACCGCGTTTTCTCAAATCCCAGGTTGGCCGTGGCAGATGGCTGCTCACACTGAACGGGGATCTGCTGGATGTTTCTCCCTGTTAAAAACAAGTTCTTCCTTTCCACTGTCGCCACATGCATGCTTAAGATGAGGGATTCCTGCACACTTAATGACTCCTTAGATATAAACCTTTTTCCCTTTACCTGCAACAAACTGAACTTGAAGAAACTGTATCCTAACTAGGATCGAATGGGACCGCGAGCAACTGAATGATTGGATTGTTTTGATTCGACGTTTCTGTAAAGGACGGACCTGTTTGTGTTGCAAACTTGACTTGAAATGACAATTGTTTTGAATTCCTTCTATTTAAATGCTTGAACTGAAGGGCACGCCAAGCATAACAGCCACCTACACAATATTGCCACCTAACCTGCGGCACAACACGCACGTTGACTAATTTCTGTGCTGTTTGAGGAAATCTCTGTGTGTGCCGGGCTTCCCTCGTGGTTCTGATTGACCATCAGTCGCTGATGCAACCGCCTGCAACGCTGTTGCTTCACACGGCACGTCACCTCTCCTTTCCTCTTGTGCTCGTTCGAGATACGTCGGCTTCTTGTAAATCAAATCATCCACTCGTCTATCGGTGGTCTTCGGGGTGCTTAATTCGGGGTTCAGTGTTTCTAATAAGTGTGTAACACTTAACTCAACACTTAACTTAACTCAACACTTATGACAGACTGCATGGTTCCTGTCCTTTCAGCCATGAAATGTGTATTGTCCATCATTTTGTAGAAGAATTTCCATGGCTGAATAGACATATTGCAGGAAAAGCTTTCCCCTCCTCAATAGTCTGAGACCTAAAAAATAGCAACTTGTCTCATTTTTGAGAGGGGGGGGGGGGGGGGGGTGTTTCAATCTTGGCTGGGTAAAGTTCTACGTTTCATTTCTGGAAGCAGCAAAGCACTGTGTTCAGTTATAGTAATCAGCAAAAGTGTCCCTGAGCCTATCCAAAGACTGATTTTACGGTCATTCAGAGACATAGCTGACTTTATTCTTAACAATTTAAGCATTAGTGAATCTCTTTATTATTACTTTATATTTAGACAACTTAGTCCCACTTCTGTAAAACACACACCTAGGACTCAGACGGGTCCTTGTCGAAAGAGCACTACACAAATCGTATAATTTTCTTTTCCACTGTCAAAGCTTTACTTAATTAAAACTATGTATTGTTATTCATTTTGTGAAATATTACACTTTTATGCCATCTATTGTATCAATAAAAGATGTTGCAGAGTAGAGCGTTTGAGGTGTGTGTAGGTATTGCAGGCTATTATGTGTTCCAGTAACTAATTTAAATTCTATGCAATAATGCATAACAGTGGGATTTAATTTCGAATGTTAAGTTTATTTCACAGCTGACTATTGAGAAAACTCTGAAAAATGCAAAAAGGAGTCACAGCTTTCTGCCTATGTAATGGCAAAATTATATTTTGTCCAAAATATGTGGGTAGGGGCTCATGTAGGCTGAGAATGCCGTGTTCAGTCTGCAGACAGCTGTTAGACTGACGTGATGAGCAACCATAAACCTTTTGTGAAAATCTAATGCCGTTAGCATTAAAATGAGCAAAAGTTAATTAAAAAATGGGGAAAAGAAGGACCCGGTTGGCTCCAGGGTTCCCTGGAGGCTGAAGTTGCCTTTGGCATTGAACCGCTGATCCAGTAGGGAAATGTCACGCAGGATGTTTCCCCATTTTAAAGTAAACACCATCGAGTCACATGAACTGTTTAAATAAAGGTTCTGGTTTCATGCAGCATTCAACCCAAGCAGATGAGTAGATGGTGACAGGGCTGAGGGAGGCTTTTTGGTTTTTTTTACAGCTGCTCCAAAGATGAGTTGTTGATTCTCTAAAGAAGAGTGACGATGCAGGAATGAACCGCATCAAAAATAAATAAAGCTATAACTACTACCTCTGTATGACATCCTTAGAAGTGTGCTAAGCAGATTTTAAAAGGAGGCACATGAGCTCATTGCTTGTTTTTTCTTTCTATCGTTTTCTCCCTAAGGGAGCGGACGCTAACTGCTCAGACCATCATCTCCCTGGAAATCCCACAAGAGGACAGGGAGGAAGAGACCGGACCGCTCCCGGACTCACCTTCATGTGAAGGAGTTACAGACGAAGCCTGATTGGCTGCTTGGTGTCAGGGTTTGACTGGACAAACTTTGGTTCCCAGCAGGTACTTTTTATCCTGCGCTGTAAGGAACTCAGGAACACTTTTGATCCATCCTTCATGAGAGCGTTTAAACCAGGACGTGCAGCTGCATATGGAGGACCACAGAAAGGCGTCATCTGTTTGTCTTTTCTTTAGTCCGGTGCCTCCTCTGAGGCCAGGTGGAACAGTTCTCCGACTGCAGAACCCCTGGGACAGTTCAGGGCAACCAACCACGACCCGGTCCGTCTGATTCTGACCTCCTGAGATTACGCTGACCGACACGGAGGATCTATTCGAACAAATTTCTCAGAGGAGGGACTTCTGGTTTCGCCTTTGTGGGCACATTGCAACATAGCACGTGTGTTTGTTACAAAAAAAAGTTTATTTTTTGTGTAAAAACTACTTTAACTTATTTGTACAGTTTTAACTTTGAAAACCTTATCTACAATATTTTTTAAACGCCATATTTTTATACCACTCCTGTGTTTTATACAGAATTGGAAAAGCAGAATTGCCTAAACTGAAGCACCAAGTGCCTTTTAATGAAGGGGCAAAAAGAAAGATGAGGAAAATAGATTGAGCAAGCGTCTTTATACAGCCGTTGCTTTGTGCTGAGAACGTCCTTCCCCTCAAGAGATCATTCTCCTTGATCATGCACGTATTTCAAGACAGCATGCTAATTTAGGAACCATTTCTCTGTTATGTTTTTTCCCCCTCAAGTTCTAGTTTTTTTTGGGGGGAAATGAAGTTACTTTGTGACAGCTCTTCTTTTAAAGCGGTGAAAAACAAATGTCAAAACCCCACATTGATGCTCCCCTTCCTGTATGTTCGTCAGACCGTTGTTCAACCTACGATTTATTTATTTAAAAACGACCATCCTCCCTTTTTTAAGGCAATAAGCTACAGAATATTTTAAAATGTGAATTATTTCCTGAAAAGGCCAGTTGTTGTTTTTTTTCTAAAATTCTGAAACCAGAAAAATTAAAAATATTTAAAAAAACATTGCATTTTTAGTGTAATGTGTTAATTTTGCCATCGTGTTTCTTCTTAGCTCTAAAAACACCGTGCCATGCACAAACACTCCTTTATTTTTGGTTGACCTTTAAAATGTTTGAGATGATTTTAGAAATTTCGATAGGAGTGAATACAAAAAGGGCAGTTCTCAAATGATAAGTTCATTTCCAACCCGGCACTGGGTTGTTTCTGTGGATCAAATTTACTAAGCTACTTTTTTTTATACCTAAACATTATGTAGGCAGTGATAGTCTAGAGCTGCTTTGCTTTGGCAGGACATGGATGACTTGTAATTGACAAAACCTTAATGAAATCCTGACCTCTACCAGAATATGCCAAAGGAGAATATCCAGCCATCAGTTTGGGACCTTAAGCTCAAAGGCAGCAGAACAAATGATCCAAAGCACCCTGAATGGTTAAAAGGTGGTTTAGGAGTGGCCTGATTAAATCTGAATAGGTTGAATCTAGCTAACAATTAAAGAGCTTTAGTATATCATTACACCGATATTAAGTAAATAATAAGAACTCAACATATGTACAAGATATCTTTTGTATTTAAAGGGGCCATATTCTGCTTTTAAATGCAATTTATTCAGTTGTGTTGGAGCTGCAATGCTTTGGTCTGAGGTGCTCCTGAGAGCAACTTGTTTTGGTGCCGTCTCTTTAAATCTAAAGGAGGCATGTTGTGAACCAACTAACAATATAACAAGGAGTGTTTCTCTACAGGTCAGAGAGATCCTCACCGAGGAGGAAGGTCACAACACCTCAACAGCGGAAGTGGGAAACTGGCTTTTAAGGAAGGTGAACTAGCTAAATCGTTTTCTTCTCCTAGGTGGTAGGAGCCTTACAGGGTGGCAGAGGTAGCAACACACCGTGTGAAAGCTTGGTTGACTGGAAACAGACTGGTTCAGTGAAACGTGCAGCAGAGACTGATGACCCCCCCACACAGATAACTTTGAGTCGAGAACCCACCGACTGACGCTGATGGAGATGAGACCTTACCATAGACCGGAGAGACGAGTCCCTCTGGGAAGACTGCACTATCTTAGGCTTTGATAACTGGACCTCCTTAATAATCCTGGGAGTTTTCTCTCTGCTCCTTGTAGACCAGGGAGAAGCCCAACAAATGAAAAAACTAAAGTCCACGTCAACTCTTCTATTCCTGGATCTCTCTTCCCTTTCAACCGGTTAAAACGGTCTCTGCGCTTTCTTACAAAGACGTAACGATATGTCAGTCAAATCGGAACGGCACAATTCAAATTTTGTCATGTAATTGTAAAATATATCCGTTTTATGACATGGCTGCAGATAGAAGACTGACAAGGTGCACATCCTGTCGTAGCCAACCTCATCCGTACAGGAGATCGTACTCAATGAACACAACAAGAAAACAACAGATTCTTGGCTTTATGTCCTTGCATCTTATGAGTCAGGACGTGATCCGTAAGTTCATTTTAGGATAAAAGTAATCCTTTTCCAGTTGTAACCACCCCCCCAGTCTACAAAAACAAACAATCGTAGCCAAAAGTCTAAATAACCCAACGATTGCAGAAACGGTGCAAACTGGAAGATTACAGCCTAGATTGGGTAGAAGGCGCTGTTAAAGCTGAGGCAACGGATGATTGTATCGTTTGCTCCGCAGTTTCACTCCTGCTAAAAATAATCGCACCTGCTTAGTGAGAGATAAAGCCATCGGGTCGTACGTTGGTGCTATACGCTATGCATGGTGCAGCACTACATGTGTGTGTTGATTAGGGCTGAACGATTTTGGAAAATAATCTAATTGATATTTTTTTTCTTAATATTGCGATTTAATGCAATTTTTCCCCCCAGTTTAATTTATCATGTCTTTTTAAACATATACAAACAACAAATCAATTTGTTTCCTCGCTGTGCAGATTAGGTGCTAAAAGACACGCAGCATCTAAACTCAGAGCAGAAATGATTGCGTTCTGCCTGCAATATATTTCAACCAAAATTGCAATTTCGACTTTTCTCTGTGTTAACCACAAGCAACAAAAATGGCGTCTAAATAAAGATGTTTGTAAACACGGACTATTCAAAACAAGAACTTTTAATGTTTCTATTAATCAGAATATTATTCAAGAGAACAGCTTTTAATTGATTTGGACGTCAATCCTTGTTGAACATAAAGTGCAACAAACAAGCAAGTCTATGTATTAAACTGATTGACCTGTACTTAATGCTATATATGTTTATATAAACACTAAAACAAGTAATAAAATTTGATTATCTCACTGCTGCAACTGTCTTCACTTCCATGTGGAGGCAAACCCACTTTAAACATTTTACCAACACCTAATGGACGCGTCTAATTCCCTAATTGTTACATAGCCAAAAATTGCAGACTCTGCGATTTGGAAATTGTGTTTTTTTAAATCGCGATTATATTGAAAATGTAATTAATTGTTCAGCCCTAGTGTTGATGTGTGTGGACTCCAGATGGGGTTTGCAAATGCTGGTTAAGCCAGGCTCATAATGAAACTGATGAGCCTCTGGATCGCAAATCTAGCTCCACTTTTTAATAAAACTGGCTTCACAGCCTGTAGTTTTCTGTGGCTATGAAAATAACCATGGATTTTTTTTCCCCCCCTTATTCATTTTTAATCTGCTCTCCTAGTCTTTAGTTTCAAAAGAAGCAGAAAAGGAGCCTTTACACAAACATGGCAGGTTATCCCCTTGGCATTAAAAGAGAAAAAAAGTTCTTCAGCGTCGATCCAAAAACGCTGACATTTGCTTCAAATTTTTTGCTTGCATTTCCTGGGGTTTACCACACAGGGGGTTGCATAAGTCGTCGGTTTAAATCCCCGGGGGAATTCTGCTCATTTCGCGCCGCGTTGCCTTGTGACACCCTCCTGCCACAGCCCCCCCCCCCCCCCCGGTCCGGTCCGGTCCGGTCCGAGAGCCTCGAGGCGAACAGCGCCAGGCCTTGTTTGCATTTCAAAGAAGAGCCTGTGTACACACTCTGCGCGTACGCGTCTCTTTACTGGCATTCCTGCAGAGCGTTTTCCTTAGAAGAGGCAGAAACGAAACCAGCAGACAAGCGGGTATTTTTGGTGAAGGGAGGAAACGGCGAACCTCAGCGAGACAAGAAACAAGAACGCAGCAGAAGCCTTCTCTTGTTAAGAAATAAGAGAGAAAAAATAAAGTCGGAGCTGAACAGAGGCATGTTTAATTACACTTTACGCATTACAGGTACTCTGAGAGCCCCACACCTGTTTGCTGAGGCAGATCACTTGATTACCTAGGCATCAATTACTCAATCTGAACGGCATGTCGTGGAATATAGTGAACAAAATTAATCAGATGAAACCCTTCAACCGGTGGGATCATACCAAACAGCTGCTACACTTCATTTAATTAATAATACAGACGATGACCCCACAGAACGTGCAGAACAGGCGTGCACCATTATCGCACGTATGCACGGCTGACAGTAACGTGTTTTACATCTACAGTTCAGGACTCCCGACATTTACAGTTTCCACCTTGAGAGCTGACTGCAGGGACTTCAACCAGCATCCGTGGAAAAAGGCTCTAAGGCAAAAGGTTTCCATCTGCCGTTTGTGTTTGTAAGAGCTTAATGTGCAGAAAGGCTTTCAGGTACATACAAAGCACATCGTTAAATACATTTGAACACAACTTGGGCACGTGTACATTAAAAAAACAAAAAAAAAAAAAAACAGAAAAAAGTTAAAATATGCCCTTCAAAAAAAAAAAAAAAACCTATGTTGCCTTTTTGTTCACAGATAACCGAGTTACCCACAGAGTTGCATTGATTGTGTTAAAGCCAGAAAACAGCTGCATTTATTCCCATTTGAGGCGTGAACTGTTGATCGGTCGGCTACAGTCATGGAGTCACAAAGATGCTGGTCTAGTTACAATCTGCTGCTGCTGCTGCTTAGACTCCGACTCGTGCGTGTCTGACAGAAGGGCGCCGATGTGACGGAAGGAGACAAGGTATTGTTAAAGTGGGCCGATTCTGACTCAGGGGGGATGGAGGCAGGCGAGTTAGAAACCCAGCGGGTGAGGAGCCACCACGCCTCCGTTCTCCACCACGGCGGCGGAGATGGACCTCATGTTGTTGAAGAGCCGCTTGGACTGAGTGGAGCGCAGGAGCTGAACGTCCCGCATCACCCTGTCGTGAGCCTGCAGGACGGAGGGGACAGGGAGAGCCGACCCGTTATTTCTAATTAATGCTGGAAGATCAGAAAAAAATGCATCTTTGGATTCTGATTTTTACTGCTGAACACAAGATAAGACATTCCTTTATTGTCCCACAGTTTATAGCAATGAAAAAAAAACAAGATCATCTAATTTTAAGTGTTTAACAAACTAAATTTGAGGAAATATTCAGCATATTGGACTGAATTAAACAGCATGAAAGTGTATTTTCTAGCAGATTTTACAGTTATAGTGATGTTTAACATCTGCACACATAAACTGAACGGCTGAAATTCGGACAGAGGCGGATGGTCCAACAGGACAATGACCCAAACCCACATCTACACTGGTTCTGGGATGAACCAATTAGGCTAACGTTAAGCTTTATGATCGCCGTTCACCTCAACTCTGTTAAATATTGGTGGATCAGAGCCATGAAGCCCATTTAAATCACCTTAGAACCCTGCATGACTTATCAGTGGAGTCAGGAGCTCTAATTACATCCTTTCATCTAAAAAAAATTATCTCATTTATGACCAAACTTTGATTTGTGTATTTTCAAACTTCAATTAAAACGGCTTTAATTGTGGCCGGGGTCACAAACAGTCGTTCACTATTATTTATTTCTCTAATCCTACAGAAACACTTCTAATAAAATCTTCTGGGTTGAGGCAAACGTGGCTGAATGGAGTCAGATGACGCCGCAGCTGCAGGAAGTGCGGTGAAACGACGATTCAGCACAAAGCAAAACAAACAAAAAAAAAAAAAAACGTTGCTTACTTGCTTGGAAATCTTTATGGGATGTTTCTAATCATCTCAATTTTCTAACTGAGCTAATCGCGTTTTAATCCTTTTTCAGGGTTGGCAGTTTTTTTTCTTGTTAAATTTCTTCTTTTTAAAAAAAACAAAAACATAAACTTAGTTACATATGAAATGCAGAAAAAAAGAAACATTTAAAAGATGTGGAACAAGGGTGGAAAGTAACTAGTTACATTTACTCAAGTTACAGTAATTAAGTAGTTTGTACTTTTTAAAGTAGTTTATTAGTTCAAAAGTAGCATCTTTATCTCTAACCAGGTGGCATTTAATTACTGCATGTAGTGAATAAGTGGACAGTATCTGCTTTATGGTCAATAAATAACATTTTAACAGGTAATGTAAATTAGTTTTGCTTCAAAATATTTATAATGTCATATGTTTACATGTTTTTTTTTCATGTGGCATTTTCATTTATGAAGGTGCTGCTTTAACTAAACAGTTTCAGACCAATATCTCCTCCTTTCATTAGTGAAATCCTTTCTACTGCTCACAAAGACTTAACTACGTAACTTTTACTTAAGGTAGAGATTTGATCTTTCCACCTCCGCACAGAAGCCTGAAAATGCAGCAAACCACAGAGGGTCTAAAGCCCAGATATCGGGTTGATGTTCCCGTCGCTGCATCGGCTTTTTATCCGCGCTGGACTCGCGTACAGAAGCGTTTTTTTTTTTTTGCTGTGCAGCGGCTCTTACCTCCATACACCAGGTGTCGCACAGCATCTTCTCGTGCTGAGCTGAGGCCTGGCCCTGGCTCAGAGAGCGGGAAGCCCTGTGGACAACGGGTCGGACAGAACCAGAACAAAACAAATGAAATAACCCGTCTGCAGTCAGGACGGCTGGAGAAAAGCCAAACGGAAACGAAACGTCTGCAGACCTGGACAAGACGACCACCATGGCGTAGAGGTCGATGGCGCAGTCGGCGACTCTCTTCAGGACAAACTGCTCGTCTGGAGAAAGACGGCTGGTTTAAAACTGACCGACACAGAGAGAAAACGTTGATGTTGAGCGAACGCAGCCCTCACTCACCGATGATCTTCTTGCCGTGCTTGACCAGCAGCTCCTCGATGACGGCTCCGAACTGCTCGATGGCTTTCACCGTCTGGAGAGCAGGAGGGGAAGAAAAAAAAACACTGAGAGGATCTCCTGTTTATTACCATTTACCGCCACACAGAGGCCCGCCTCGCTTCCAAAAAGTGGGAAAAGACGAGAGAACGTGGAGTCCGAGCAAAAGGAGAGAAAAGCTGCTCCGTTTAACAACAACACACAACTAAACCATAAAGCCGTGGAGCTTACCAGGTCGCCGCTCTGCGCCAGCTCAGGATGGATGCTCCCCTGCAGAGTCAGACCCGTGCTCAGACCCGCCTTCCTGCAAAGGGAGGAGAACGAGCCGCATCAACCTCTGCTTTGTCAACCCGGGAGCATTCACACACCCTCACCATCAGCAGACGTGCTTAAACAGCAATTAAACCGGACCGGAAGCCTACAGCGACCGCCGCTTTCCTGCGGGACAACGGGATCGAGGTGAAAAAAGGCTGAGTCATCGTCTCGTTCAGGATGTTTTCTGCTGCTAGCGACCAAGAAAGCAAAAAGGAAACCGGCTTCAGCCCGACGCGTGTTACTCTTGGGTTTCTGCTGCAGCGACTCCATCTAATCAAAGGCCCTTTTAATGCTGTTTTTAATAATAACTAAAAACATTAAAGACGCTCGCTGACGCCTGATGGTCCCACGCCTGCTGCGGCCGTGTGTGGCGGCTGCGGTAGATGCTACAGAGGAGCTGTCTGCCACTTGCATCCCAGATCTCACAGCCTTGAAACCCATTGGACCAATTTCAATATTCTTTTGCTTTTTTTTTTTTTAAACAAACCCTTCCAAATTCTTCTCCATCTATATCACCGAGCGGCTGCAGGCCTGAGTTACTCGTTTTCCAGCCACATTTCCCCTCCGTCCTTCTCTACCCGTCCAGCCGGCACGCTTCCTCCCAAAGATCCGACCCCAAGCCGTTCCTGAAACGGTTCTGCATGCTTATAATTACACAGCTCTTAAAAAGTACAGAGAGAATCTTTGCTGCTGCCGGGAAATCACGTTTTAACGCTTTTGTAATTGAGATTCCGGGCGGTTGTTTTCTGCTAAATCTACCTGAATGGCTTTTAAGTGCTTGGTATTGACCCACAGAAGCCCAGCCACTGATAAGGAAGTGCTTCTTAAATAAACCGACAGGCTGTGTGTTTTACATTGTTTGCAGAAAGGACGGACAGCTCTCGGCATTGTGTGCTAATCGCTCTCTCGTGTGAAGCGGCGCGAGCGTGCGGGAAATTACGGCCCCGCCGTACGGAAATCAGGCGCCCGGGTTTACGAGCCTCGTCATCTCCCGACCTTTTGGCTCTCTTGGTGAGCTCCCCGGCCAGCAGCCCGGCGTTGCCGATGGGGTTCTTCAGGGCCTTCTGCAAGCTCTTCAGGTGGTTCCCGGCGTTCTGCGGGGAAGAAAAACAACAGACGCAGCGTTATCAGGGACCATTCGCTGCAGCGGCGCCAGGCGGAGCATTCATAGCACTTGATCAGCTGCACGTTTTAGTTACATCGACGCCATTTCAGTGCATTTTACGGGGATTTTATGTGACGCTGAGCATAATTGTGAAGAGGAAGCAAAACTGGTCAGAATCTTTATTTCAGTAACTAAGTTCACCAAGTAAAACATTACAGACTAATTACACAAACCGGGTGTTTTCAAGTCTTTAGTCCTGTTTATTATGATGAATTTCTAATAGAAACGCAGCATTTTATATCTGATTAAATCAACCTGATTGAATACCTGCTTTTATTTTCAGACGGTACTTTAAGTCTGGTTTATACCCAGGCTGCTGGTTCCAACGCAGACTGAAGGAGGGCTTCAGTCTGTCACAGATTCTGCCTTGGCTAAAGTTCGGTACTTTGACTAGGCCGTTGTAACCCATGCACATGTTTTGATGTTTCCTTGCACGTCTGACTGCAGGTCGGGGCTCTCTGTTCTCCTGAAAGGTCCGCCTCCACCTCAGTTTCAAGCCTTTTCTTCCAGGATCGTCCGGCTGGAGAAAGGCGTCCCCGCAGCATGACACTGCCACCGCTCTGGGGACATTTAGTAAGTAGACCAGAACGCTGGTCTCGTTGGACCAGAGCACCTTCTTTCACGTCTTCGCTGTGTCCCATCGACACAGATTGCGGCAAACCTCATCCAGGACGTTGGACGGCTTTCGCTTTCACCACTTTTCCCCCTGTGGGCCGTATTCATGGAGAGCGGGACTAGCTCCCACCTGAGCTGCGGCTCTCTGCAGCTCACCCAGAGTAACCACGGCTGCTTCTTTTATTCACTAGCAGCTCTCTAACAAACCTCTGAGGCCGTCACAGAACAGCTGGTTTATGACGGAGATCAGGTTGTGTAGAGGTGGACTCTTTACTAATTAGCTGCTTTTATTCAGGAGCATCCACCTTTTGTCCTACTTATTTTTTTTATTTTTATTATTATTATTTTATTTATTTCTCATTATTTTATCTTTTCTCTTTGTCCCATTTAAAAAGCAAAAAGGAGCCGACTACGAATATCATTTCTAAATATTTCTGAAAACCCGGCGTCCTCTCGTCCTTCTGCATCTCAATTGTGCGTTACTTTTTGTCGGCCCGTCAAACAAAGTTGAATTTAGTGTTCGTCTGCTGACCCGAGGTGGAAAAGTTCAAGCGGTGTGAATACTTTCTTCAACGCGCTCACTCCAGCTCCTCTGTCCAGCAGCCAGCTTCTCTGACGCTCCCTTTTACCGCCTGAACGTGTAGATAGCTACATATTTCAAAACTAGCAGAAGCTGCAGCCCCCCCCGGAAAAGCAATGAGGAAGAACGCTTTCCAGAGTGTAAGCAAAAAAAAAAAAAAAAAAGAGAAAAGAAACAACTTCCGCCGCCGTGCCTTTGAGCATGCTCTGAGATGATATCACGAAACCGCAATAAAAGCTACTGAATTCATGCTGACAGAGTTCCCACGATACCTGGAAGCCGTTGAGAGCCACGAAGAGCCTCAGGATGTCGTTGGTGCCCTCGAAGATCCGGAAGATCCGCAGATCCCTCATGACCCGCTCCACCCCAGAGCCCTGCAGGGACAGACGGGCACATGGTTACCTCTGGGTTTGTCCGTGTGCCTGCAGCACAAAAACAAATCACTAATCCAGCAGGATTAACTCCTGCCACCCGTGCGTCGTGATTTAAACACGTTTCACTTTTCTAAACCTCGCTAGCTTTGATTTCAGATTGGGTTTCGTGCCAATCTTTAGTGTGTTGGGTGCGCACGCTGAGGGAGCTTGATAAGATCGATTGTATCGAGGGCTCACGCCGACACAAAGTGGGAAGCGGGTTATGAAAATAGCAACGGCGCCTCTTCCTTTGTGGGCCTCTGGTTGGTCTTACTGATGGGAGCACAGAAACTCAGCAGGGGGGCAAAGTGAGAAGCTCCTCTGCTGAAGTGAAACCCTGAGTCAAAACGCAAAGGATGGCAGAGAACGAGCTCTTTGTTTGAAGCGGCTTCAGTTTCACTCAGTCATCTGTGGATATTTAAAGTGGATTCATGTTAAAACACAGATCTGAATACCACACATAAATGATCTCCGTATTCAGATTAAAAAAGGGAAAACTAACTCTTATCTTACGTAGGATCAAGAGGGACACGTGATATTGTCAAAAGTATTCATCTCCAACTTATTTCAAGTGCATTATATCTAATTATCTTATTTTAAGGGTAAAAATACTCTTTCCATTGGCAGGCAATCTTATCTACCTGCTCAAATCAAGGACAAATGCACTAATTTTGAGAAAATGTTACTTATTTTTAGTTCTGTTTTTGCAGTGCAGTCATGCTGGAAGAGGAAGCTGCCGTCTCCAAACTGTTCCCACAGAGTTGGGCGCGTGACATCGTCCAAAATCTCTGGGTCTGCTGCAGCTTTTAGAGCTCCTTTCCCTGGAAGTAAGGGGCTGAAGCGCGCCGCAGACAACAAAAACTCAGGGCTCACCCACTCCCTGCCCAATAAATGCCACCGCCAGGCACAAAATGGCGGAGAGCACGCCCATCGGATCAAAACGTTTTCTTGCTAACAGCATTATTATGAGTTACTTCTTCACAGGGCATGTTCCTCTGAAAGGTGCTTTTATCCTTTACAAATAGGCTCATGCAGCAGATGGGGGAGAAAGGGAAATGGTTTCTGGGAGATAGAGAGAGTCGTGGTTTGAAACACGTCTTGTTTTGGTCTACAGACCGTGCTCAAGTGCCACCTAGAGGTAAAAAATGGCTTATTGCTCCTTGAAACGCCGTTATTTTTTAACAAGTTAGTGAGTTAGTCCATGAGAGCAGCTGGTGTTGTGCTAAAAAGCGCATACCTGAGAGATTAGCACTTGTTTTTTTTTTTCTATACGGATAAAAAAAAACAAGAACTGTGGGTTGTTTGGCAGATTAATTCAAGAAATTATGGTTTTGTTATAAAACTTTGCAATGTCTCAAGATTAGGGCTGGACGATATATTAAAAAAGCATATGGATAAAATAGAAATCGTATTGATCGATAATTATCACCAAATTGAAAATATATATTTTAAGCGCAGCCCTGGCCATTTTATGCTGTTGCTTAGCGACATATTTTTAGATACAAAACACAATCACTGAATTCAAACTCAACCCTTTATTCAACCAAGTTTTTACCAAAACTGCAAGTTTATAAAAAAGAAAAAAGAACGCGCGCTCTCTGAACTCTTTGAAGGGGGCAGAGCTTGGTTCCTGGGTCTGCCTTGTGATTGGTTGGGAGGATATAATGATGTAATACTAACCTACATGGCTAGAATGCAAAAGGAAGGAAAACTGTTATTCTATTGAACTTTTTATTGACCCTTTTCCCCCCCCCCCATCAACGATATATGGCTATTGATCGATATATATTGTTATTGAATTATCGTCCAGCCCTACTGAAGATTTTGTTCTCCACTGTTTGCAACTACGGCTCACGTTCCTCACTTTTCAACCAACAGAACAACATTTAATCCTTCGTATCACGTCCAGACCTTTGTAATTAACTAATTAACTATCACACACCTGTATGGGTGCATACAGGACACACCACATCACTGCTGCGAGTAATGCATCTACACCTATTGGATGGGAGGAGGTAAAATGTAGGGAAAAGACTTAAAAGACATAAAAACTCTGCCAGAATCTGAATCAGATGCAGATTAGGGATACTGAAGCTACAGGGTTGTGTAGCTTTGTTAAAGTCTGATGTTGGTAATTACCAAAAACAACCTGTTTACAGAACACCACTGTTTTTGGTGTATATAGTGTTACAAACACACATTTAAGTTACATCTCCTTTAAAAATCATAGAGTTTGTGATTAGATTGTACTGGTGGTGTTTGTAACCAAGGCAAATGTCACGCCAAAAAAAAAAAAAACTCTTTTCCACCAGACACGGTGGCAGGAGAAAAAATTTCCCCTGGCTGGGGGACCTCTGCACACCGTGCACCTCAGCATCCTGTGCCCCCGCTCCGTCGTCTGTGTGCTCATCTACCACTTAATGCGTTGCTGTCGTTCCCAAAGGCTTCCTCTATTTTATGTCGCTGATAGCTGACTGCAGTATTTAGGAGCGAGGACGTTTCACGGCTGGACTAGCTGCTCAGGTGGCATCCCATCAAAGAACCACGCTGGAGTTCACCGAGCTCCTGAGAGCGACCCGCTGTTTCACAGACGGTGGTAGAAACACTCTGCAGCCCAGAGGTTTTATACATCTGTGGCCATGGAAGAGATGGGAACGCCTGATTCATAGTATTTGGAATAGGTGAGGGAATACCTTTTGGTATTTAAAAGCTATTTAAAGCTTTTAATAATATCAATTTATTCGTCTTGTATAACTAATAGAAACTCCCAACCAGTTTCTCAGAACATGAAAATATTAAATTCAACCAATAAAAAGTTCTGGGACCTGGATTTCCAAATGAAACGGAAAAATGACTTCCACCTGAAAAGAGGACTTTGGACACAACAGTCCGGTCTTTTTTTCCTCTCTGATTCAGGAGCGGCTCAACAAAGATGGTGCGACGGCCGTAAGCCTCGTCGATCCGTCCCAAACGCGTGAGCTGCAGTTAGCCCTGCTGCTTCTGTACCTTTTTTCTACTAGACTTTTTCCTTCCACTCAACCTTCTTCTCATATGCTGGGACACAGCACTCTGATTCCTCATGAAGGGCGTCTGGGACAGTCTGCTGAACATCCATCAAGCCGGTCTTTCCTATCATCATAGGCCATAACATTTTCTGTAATGGCAATCAATATGATGCAATATTCACACTGTCTGAGCACGTGACCTTTTTGGCTCTGCTTTAGGAAATAAGAGCTCAAAACATCCAAGTTTCAGTGTTTTGATTTCAGCAGCTGAATTAAACCAGCCTTCCTGACGACATTCTTCTGTATGGAGATGCACCTGCTGTGAATTTCAGCTCAACACGAGCTGCGTTCTTTGCTCCGGTTAATCTGGGGACCCGCAGAGCAGAGCTGTAGGTGTTGTTCCATCTCGGGGCTAACCTTCCACGCTTTCACAGTCTGCTTCAGCCAACGGCAGCAGCACCGCCGGGTTTATTTTAAGCGCCGCGACAGAAATGTTTACAGTTTCACTTCGCCCACTGATCTTCAGCTAGCAAGCAGGAGTCGCTTTGAACCGGTTCTGTGAGCTTAAGACTAAAAAAAAAAAAAAAAAAGTTGTTTCAATTTAGAGTGTTGCAACACACAGGACCGCAACAGCAGGCAGAGCTCTCTGGGCTCTGAATTACTTCTCCTAAACATAAAGGTGCAGCTAAAAGAGGCTTCAGCGCTCAAATAAACACGCTGCGGTCTAAATGAGCAGCTAAATAAATACAGCCGAGCTTAATGCACTTATGAAGGCAAATAAACACTGAGAAAATTCTCAGTTATCGGTGATGAAGCTGAAGCAGGAAATAAAAAGCAGCAATAATTCCCCGTCTGTGCTGCGCCGTTTGACTTTCATCGCCTTAGTTACACACGGCAGCGCATCGACAAGGTTTACAGATTCCCAACTTTTCAGAGTGGAAGTGAAAGCAGCTGACAGGAAAGCCCGCGGCACCTGTCATTAACCTGAGGCCATCCATTCCCGCTCTCTGATACAATCTAGCTATTGTCATCCAGGGAAGTTTGACCTTGTTTTTACTGGTCCACCCATCTTCATAATATTGATTCGGCTGCATTTACCGACACTATGGAGATACCCCGACTGGCCACAGAACAATAGGCAACAGTGATGACTGAGGAACTCTGCTTCTAAGTCGGAATTTGATTTAAAGCAGAAACATTTAGTGTTATATTAGCGTTAAACTAAAGGCATCTAAAGTCACAGCATCCCGACGCCTTCAACGTGAATCTTAATGAGCCCAACACGCGTTGCTGTTTATTCTAAGAGCCACTTTTTTTCTGCCTTTAACCCAACTAAACTTATTTTAGGGTGCATTCACACCAGGAGAGTCCTTTGGTCCAGACCGAAAGGAGACTGGATTTTTCTTCAGTTCTGTGCGGCTTGCTTTCATATTTCAGTTTTTGCATGTGAACTATAACTTCTATAGTTATAGGACAGAGATGAGAGCAGAGAAAACTACCATGAAAATCCTGCGTGCAGCACCTCTGCTCTGCATATCTGTGCCACTATTGCAGCCGATTAATCGTTGTTATTGTCAAGAGCAGCTCATTCAACGCAGGTTATGAGACATTTTGATTTCTAATCTCGGAAAGGGGTTGGTAGAATGGCTCCTAGACGTTGAAGGACTCCTACAGCGCGCTGGGAGCAGCGTCGCTAAGACAGCAGCATCGCTAAGACAGCAGCGTCGCTAAGACAGCAGCGTCGCTAAGACAGCAGCATCGCTAAGACAGCAGCGTCGCTAAGACAGCAGCATCGCTAAGACAGCAGCATCGCTAAGACAGCAGCGTCGCTAAGACAGCAGCGTCGCTAAGACAGCAGCGTCGCTAAGACAACAGCATCGCTAAGACAGCAGCGTCGCTAAGACAGCAGCATCGCTAAGACAGCAGCATCGCTAAGACAGCAGCGTCGCTAAGACAGCAGCCAGCGTCGCTAAGACAGCAGCGTCGCCAAGACAGCAGCGTCGCTAAGACAGCAGCGTCGCTAAGACAGCAGCGTCGCCAAGACAGCAGCATCGCTAAGACAGCAGCATCGCTAAGACAGCAGCGTCGCTAAGACAGCAGCGTCGCTAAGACAGCAGCGTCGCTAAGACAACAGCATCGCTAAGACAGCAGCGTCGCTAAGACAGCAGCATCGCTAAGACAGCAGCATCGCTAAGACAGCAGCGTCGCTAAGACAGCAGCCAGCGTCGCTAAGACAGCAGCGTCGCTAAGACAGCAGCGTCGCTAAGACAGCATGGGTATCGTTAAGGATATATCGACACTACTACTCTTAACGATACTCCTTATCAATCCAGTATTTTATCAGGAACTATTATTGATACTTATTTTTTTAATAAACACAAAAGGATAAAAAAATAAAATAATAATAATGATCACCGACTGGTTTATCTTTCAAACATTTGGAACAAAAGCAAACTAAATAAAAGTGCAAAAGACTTTTTTATAGAAATAGAGCAATAAAAATACTATATAAATAACTGTATAAATAAACAAAAGGCTAAAACACTATCTTGAATAAAAAGCATGCTGCAGGAGAGATAAACGTCAACATTGACAAAACAGAAAATGATTAAAAACACTCTAAATTCACTCAAAAAAAAAAAAACACCATAAAATAAATTCAATTATTAAATAATATTTGACCTAAATTTGGACGTTTTTTTAGATTATCAATCTTAACTAAAATATAACAGAGGCAGCCAACCAATGGCTGAGGTGAATAAATGAGTCTGAGTCACTTCCAGGGATCTATTTAAGTGCAGCAGTCTCTCATGAGAAAAAATAAATAACCACTACCCGTTAAATGTTTATAATATATTTACATCCCGCGTTGTAATTTGCTGGAAGCCTTGCTCATGGGTGACTCATTTTCAGAGGGGAAGCAGACGAGTCGGTCTCAACAGGACTGGCTGACCGCCTGTCAGTGGTTTCAATGTGAAGGGGGGGGGGGGGGGGGGCCCACAACTGATGCTTTGCTGAAGAGACGGCCATTTTACCTCCATCCACCATAAATAACATTTAGCAGAACAAACAAATAGATGTAACCACCGTCATCAGGCCTTAACCACGGATCACCGGGGTTTTGTACTTTTAAACGCAAAGTATTTCCTGAGACATAGAGGTGAAATCACAACGGAGTACGTTTGTTTTTCTTTGTGTCGTTTGTATTTCTGACTCTGGTTTGAAATGTGACGGGATGTGGACTGAGCACTCACCTTCATAAAACCCATACCACCCATGACCTGAATACTCTCGTCAGTCACGGTCCACGCCGCTTCCTGTTGAGTCAAGAAAAAAACAACAACAACAACGCAAGAATCAGCCAGATAACACCAAGGAAACCTCAACTCCAGATACAGAAGCCCGCTTCCCCTTCCATCTTCGACAGAACGAGGAACATGAGCATTACGCAAGAAGAGGCTTTTGCATTCACGGCGGCGGGATTCTGCACGTGAAACACGAGGGTTTGTGGAGGACATGCGTTAAAACTGCGTGGCTGCGACGCGTCCTTACAGAGGCGAAGATCTTGCTGATGGCCGCCTCGATCTGGAAGTCTGTGGCTCCGCTGTCCATGTTGCCGCTGATCATGTAGGCCATGGACTGCAGAAGAGAAAGCGACAGACATCTGTGAGACGCTCGGCTCTAACGCACAACCAGACCCTGCAGAAAAAGCTTATTTAATAAAAAGAAGTCACTATTCTGGAGAGCTTTTTTTGTTTTTACTGTAAGTTTTTATTTGATCTGAAGACGGCTGAGCGTATGAAAGGAGAAGAGAGATGTGGCCGCTCTGACCTCTGTCACGTACTGCAGCATGGTCATACGGGCCACCTTCTCCTGGATGGCTCCGTAGGTGTGGATCTTGTTCCCAAACTGGGTCCTGTTGGCCGCATGGTCGATCTGACCAGGAGAGGAAAAACAGAAGCATGAAGTGTGATCCGCTGTAATGGACCGGACCTCACAGACGGAGATTAAGAAGCTGCGGTTCCTTAAACTTTCAGACTTGTGGCCTCATGCGTCTAGTTTTTGCTTAAAAAAAAAAAAAAAAAAAGCAGAAGGTTTAGAGGCTTCGGGTCACAGCGGCCAGAACAAAAAAAAAACGCAGATTAAAAGATAAAAAGGACAACTAAAGCTACTTCAAACCATCGCAATAAGAACCTAAAATTGTCCTTTAAATGCAGTTTAAGGGATTTAAAACTCCCTACAGGACGCTCTGTGGTTTTTTAAAGCACGGCGGATCAAAGCTGGACCGGTGGTGCGCTCGTGATGCAGACGGCCATCCTCGCTTTGTGCATTTAATCATCTGCCTGATAACTCTGTACAACAATGGAAACTATGTGCAGAGTGCATGGTGGGTGACACAGAACAGGCAGCTGTACGTGTTCACTTCACTTGCAGCAGCGGGACTGCTTGCAACCTTTTCCAGCCACTAAAAAAGGTCGCCTTCTGCACAGAGATCACATGTGCGGGTGTAGTTTCACAGCGTGACAACCAACTAGGAGGTTCTGGACCATTTAAACTTGTTTATGTCCCATATTTTCTACACAAAAAAAAAAAAAAAAAAAAAAAAAAAAACTCCCACTGAGGACGTGAGGACAGACCTGGTCTGGACAGAAAACTGAGGAAAAGCAGAAGGCGGCACAGCTTCCTGCTTTAGAGACGGTTAGGATGTGACGGTGGTAAAAAAAAAAAAAAAAAAAATTTAAAGAAATGCGACTGAAACTTTACTTAAAAGATTATTGGTGAACGAACATAACACGGATGTTTTCAGAACGGCTCAAATCTGGCATTTAAGGATGCGCTTAACTCAGGGAGGAAGAAGCATCCAAAGCCAGTCAGCGATGGATGCATCATCTGCAGGCTGTTGGATGTTGGGACTCAAGTCTTGAAGCGCATTCCTTCCTGCCCCCGCAGGCCTCCCACAGAACCCCAAAGGAACCAGCGAGAGTTTTCCACCGCAGCGCATTCGCTCTAGTTAACCCCTTTTCCACACCGTCCCTTCTTAAGGGCTCATGAACCATAGGATATTCCATGCGCTGCGATCAGAGCACCGTCAGGCCACGACACAAACGCTGCTTTTCAGGTCTAAACGATAAGACTCGCCGCTGTTTTTAGGATTTACAAACATCTAGATTTCCCTCCGGCCCGTACAGATGCTCTGCTCCGTTTCATCATCTAACGTGGTCATTACTAGAGCAGATGGGTCACATGAGCGGAAAACAGACTAGCATCCGTTTTGGGTTGACTCGTGTGTCACTCAACCGGGTCCATCCATGTTTGACTCATGCGGCGACTGCGACGGCGCTGCCCGCCGTCAAAGGAAGGGCTCCCGTTTTCTGACCGCCGCCACCTGGACGCAGGCGAGGGCGGCGGGCTCCTGCTAGAAGCCGAGCCCATCAAAGGGAGCGCCGCCCCCGCCGCACCACGTGCCGCGTCTGGCTGCTGCTGCTTCAGCAGAAAGGAGGCCGCGGTGCAGCACGAGCCGGGGAATTTCCCCCGCCAGCCCACAACGCAGGAAAAGCTAGACTGAAACGAGTGAGAGGTGTTGAGAAAAAAAAAGAAAAGAAAAAAAAAAGGCAACAGATACGAGTCGAAGCGACAGACGGGAAATCTGACAGCATGTATGAGAAGTGAGCCGTGTGTGTGAAAGCTGTGGAGCTCTTCTGCTGCACTCCTCCCCCCCCCCCTTTTCATTTCACTTCCCTTCCCTGCGTGAGCGCCCGCCTCACTCACAGCTTTGGACATGACGCCCTTCATGGTGCCCGCCAGCGCGGCCGCCATCCCGAAGCGCCCGTTGTTCAGGATGTTCATGGCCACCTTGAAGCCGCCGCCCACCTCGCCCAGGACGCAGTCGGCCGGCACGCGCACGTCCTCGAAGTAGACCTCGGCCGTGTTGGACGCCTTGATGCCCATTTTGGTCTCCGGCGGCCCACTGCGAGTCAAAACAAGAGAATCTTTTTTTTTTTACCCACAAATCATGAAACATAAGAATATTTATTCACACTTTCTGGCCTATGGACACATTTAGATCAATTACAACCAGCTTTAACATAAGAAACCTGGTCTGGGTTAAAAACAGACCCTTTAAATCACTTTTTCCCATCCAGTTCAATTTATTTATATCCTGTAGCACCAATTCACAATAAATGTCCCAAAGGACCAAAATCTGCTCACTGTGAGACGCCTCCGAAGCTCCTCTCCACGATGAAGGCGGTGATCTTGTCCTTCATCTCTCCCGTTTTGGGATCTTTCGTGGGAGTCTTGGCGAAGACGGTGAAGATCTCCGCCAGACCTCCGTTGCTGAGGAGAAAACATAAACGTGCATGGAGACATCTGCGCATCCAAGCTTCACAACTTCGACAAACTTTATTGTCCTTTTGTATGTACAGAGTGCATGCAAAGCCTACAGCTCACGACCGTGTAATGAGATTGCAACTGAAATAAAATAACATTACAATATAAAGTGCAGCAGGGATAAGAATGTAACAGTGCAGGAGAAAAACAGTTTTTAAAAAAAAAGTGTGCAGAGGAATGTTCCACCGTTCAGAAACGGACGTCATTAAAATCAGAACCAGATTTTTCTCCTTTCCTTTGCTACCAAAGATGAAAGAAGTTCACTTTAAAACTATAAATGATATTTATCCATGTGCAGACTTCTTAAGTTTAAGGTTCAAGATTGACAGTGATGTATGTAAATTTTGTCAAAAAGATTTAGAAGCTCAGGAACATCGGCTCTACAGTTGTCGTTTGGTTAAGTCCTTTTGGGAGAAAATGTATGTCAACACAAAATGTGATACCCAATTTTGAATATAAAGATGTTAAATTTGTCAAAACAAAGGTTTCTCCAATTTTCTACTCTCTATGCCTCGATTAAGATACAGGAAAATAATAGTGCCTTAAAGTTTTCAGAAATGTTAGCACTATATATGACCTAAATATGTTTATTTTTTTAATTTTTTTTCTTGTTTGTTTTAATTTTCCCTTCTGTTTCCTAACAGCTGTTTTAGATGATATCTTCTGTTTACTTGTACCTATATTGTTTGAATTTGTATTTTACTTGTACTTATATTGTTTGAATTTGTATTTTGAAATTGTTTGCTAAAAAAAAGAAAAAGAAAGAATCTGCACCTTCAAGCCCCTTTCCTGTCTAACTGCAGCCCTGGTGAGGTGCTGCCATCTAGTGGTGAAAGAGCGTCCCAGACTCTAGTGGAGGCTGTCGGAGTCTCCTTTTTGTGGCTCCCTCGGCTTTGACAGAAGGAAAAGTAAAGAAATCTAAAAATAATTTACGAATTCATTGAATTTTACTCCAAAGGTCGTTTCTGCAGGAGGTGAAAATGCTGATTCAGCTTTTTATTGTATGTCGCTTGATGGCTGTCGGAGAAAGAAAGCCAGGCAGGATGAGAGCAGAACTTGTGAAAAAAAAAAAAAACTTTTCTAATTTCATGTTTACTTTATTAAAGGAGCTAAACTGCAACTATGTTTATTTTAGTTTTATACAAACACAAGTTGCTGCACTTCTGTTTGTAGGATGCTGTTGTTCTAAAGGGTAAAATAAAAGATTCAAACTTTTACAAGTTTATAAGCAGTTATCTTGTGCGGCTCCAGGCTGTAGACGGAGAGGAAAGCCTCCTCACCTGATCCAGATCTTGCTGCCGTTCATGGTGTAGAACTTCCCGCAGGGGGAGAGGACGGCGGTGGTCTTGATGGAGGCGGCGTCAGAGCCGCTGGCAGGCTCCGTCAGGCAGAAGGCGGCGATGTGTTCACCTGGACGGGGAGAAAAGTGCCGTTGAAACGTTTTGGCCCGTCTCAGCCTGGTACTTGTTCACCTAGACGCCGCGCTGCGCATCCAGAGGAGCGTCCAGATCACCTGTGGCGAGTTTGGGCAGGTACTTCTCCTTCTGGGCTTTGTTCCCAAACAGCAGGATCCCCTTGAAGCCGATGGACTGGTGAGCGCCCAGAGTGATGCCGACACCCAGGTCGTGGCTGCCAACGATCTCGACCAGGCGCGCGTACTGGAAGCAGGACACAAAAGGCCGCATCAAACTTACAGCCGGGAGACGCAGACCGCGGGGTAAGTGCGTCGGCTCTTAGTGATCAGCGTTTTTAAATGGAAGGATGCTTCTACAGTTTTTCAGGCCATATCTGCACAGATTTCATTTTTTTTTTTCTCAGGTGGGTAATTATTGTATATATATGTATGCTGTGTCATTTTTGCTGTACCGTTGTAACCTGACTCACCATATGGATGTCGCTCCGTCTAGCTTCACTCACATACATCTCGGACCTCACCCATAGAGAGTGATTTCTCCAACCAATTTTATTGTCTAGCCAATCAGGACGCAGGGCTGGAGTTTCATAGATGTGACGTAGTGGAGAAGTGACTGTGACGTGAGACTGTTTTGATTCAACAATGGCGGCTCGCATCGAGGAAGCAAGCGTTAACATTGATGATATTTCTTCCGTGTTGTCCAATCTACCTAATATTGTTTCATTAAAAGAACATCAGAGAACGGCTCTGAAGGCTTTTGTTGGTGGAAACCATGTTTTCGCCCTTCTCCCAACCGGATTTGGCAAGTTTTGTTTTCCGGGACGTGTTCGCAGCGGACATCTTGTCTGTTAGCGCAAACCATGTTAGGAGGCCTTTAGTCCTCAACGCAGTCGGCCCGGGATCGACTCCGACCCGCGGGGCTTTGCCGCCTGTCTTCCCCCCTCTTCCTGTCAGCTCACTGACAATAAAACGCGTGCCACAAGAGCCGCAAACACATTAACTGCGTCGCTCTCACAGCGTCATGGGTTAGCTTCGGTGTGAGTGGTTGAAATAGCACGTCGATAAAGATGACAGACAAGTGGCTTATCCAATCATATGCAAGAAGTTTTGATAAGGCCCAGCCTTCAAAAAAGGCAATTCCTATGGAGAGGTCCCAGATGGATGTGAGTGGAGCTAGGCGGAGCAACATCTATCTGGCTATGGTTCAGGTTAGCACCGTTCACCATTGCTCTCCAACTTCCCATCACTATGGTAAAGTCTGGGTTTTAATGTTTCACCTCCAGCCGACCTAAACGTGGGTGAACTCCTCCGGCCGTACCTGGGTGTTGGAGAGGCCGAGGCCGCCCAGGTCGGCGGGAACCTGCAGGCCGAAGGCGCCCATCTCCTTCAGGCCCTCCATGGTGTGGTCCTCCACCTTCTCCAGGGCGTCGTTCTTGGCAGGATCGTTCACCTCCTGTAGGGGAGGAGGAGGAGGAGGAGGCGGCGTGAAGGGAGCCTGACGGGTACCAACAGCGCGGAGGTAAGATGACGCCGGCCGTTAAATTACCTCAAAGAACTTGCTGACTGGGCCCACGAGCTCCTGGAGGAACTGCTCCTGTTCGTCGTTCAGGGCTGCCACACAAATATAGTTAACAACTAACCTTTTTCTGACCTAAAATAACAAACAAGTTATTTTAGCTCTTACCTTTAGGAAAGGGAAACACTTGAGTTGTCGCGATCTGCCCTTTGAACATGTTGACAGCAAATGATTTGGATTCCTGTGAAAGATTAAGACAATTACTAAATAAATGTGAATAAAATGTTGCAATGAGGCTTCTTAGTTGAATGTTTTGGTTTAATTTCGGCTCTGTGGCGCCTGTTTTTGCCTATTTCAGGCGTCACACGACATTTGCACCAGTACATTAAGAACCGTGAAGTATATCAGCTGTACGGCATCAGTAGACAGGCTTCTGCTGATGCCTTTTATTGTGTTTCTTACTTTGGTGACAAAAAGCAGAGAGGAGAATTAAAGAAAACCTACAGCAGCGACGGCCTTCTTTTCCACTTTGGATGCAACATCGCTGCCAACCGCTGCGGGTTTGTCCAACACGGCCTGCAGAGAAGCAGAGAGGTTTCAACCCCGTCAGACCGACAGAGGCGAGACGGCGGGCCAACAGATAAAAGCCTGAAAGAGGACGTGACACTCCATCTATAATTAGAAATCATTTTGGCGCGTCCTTCTGGACAAAGAGTAGACGGGGTCAGCAGAGTGAGGAGAGGCTTGTTCTGCTGGTTGACGGCCTGCAGCCTACAGCCGAAGATAACGGGACTGAAAGCCTCCACAACAGCCAAGCCACCGCTTTGGGTCGACCCCAGAGGTGTCGGGCTCATGGTTCTGAATAGATGCTAATCATTGTGGTCATCGGGGCGTATCATGGACCAAAACTGGGAGTTGGTTCCACAGGAGAGGAGCCTGATAGCTAAAGGATCTGCCTCCCATTCTACTTTTAGAGACTCTAGGAACCACCAGCAGACCTGCAGTCTGAGAGCGAAGTGCTCTGTTAGGAACATACGGGGTAATCAGAGCTCTGATATATGATGGAGCTTGATTATTAAGGGCTTTATACGTTAGAAGGAGAATTTTAAATTCTCTTCTTGATTTAACAGGAAGCCAATGAAGGGAAGCTAAAACTGGAGAAATATGATCCCTCTTGTTGATTTTCATCAGAACTCTTGCTGCAGCATTTTGGATCAGCTGAAGGCTTTGAAATGCATTTTGTGGACTTCCTGATAGTAAAGAATTACAATAGTCCAGCCTTGAAGTAACAAATGCATGGACTAGTTTTTCAGCATCACTCCTGGACAGAATGTTTCTAATTTTGGCGATATTCCGGAGGTGAAAAAAGGAAACTCTGGAAACCTGTTTAATATGGGATTTAAATGACATGTCTTGGTCAAAAACAACACCAAGATTTTTAACTTTATTACCAGAGGCCAAGTTAATGCCATCCAGATTAAGTGATCTGAGATTAATTTCCAAATGCTTTCTTTTATCCCACAACACGTAATTGTTTATTCTCCTTGCTCATTTTTTCACCCCTTTACAGGCAGCAGAGCAAAGGTGGACGGAGGAATCCTAATAAGAGCATCACTTATCAGAATACTAGTATTTATCAGACATTTATTTGTTTTCCTGCTTACTTAGCTTTCCTCAAGGTAACCTCCCAAGGATTTAACCACTATATAATAAATGTATCACATACAAAGTGCGCAGTATTTTCCCCCAGTTCTGATAAGTTCTTTCTTAAACATATTTCCACAATCAGCCGTTTTCTCCTCTCAACTTGAAAATTGTAAAAAAAAAAAAAAAAACTAAAATACCTTCATCTATGTTGCCATTAGGGGAAGTTATATCTGCCCGCAGTGTCTTTTCACTGTTATGCGAATTATTTACAAATCTATTTGTCTCTTAAACCCAGTATGACTAACGCGGTTTTATCTTTTGTAGACTGCATAACGGCTGTTAAACAGTGGCTAGGTTAAAAAATGTTCTAATACCATTGAAAGACTGCATGTATTTTATTTGGTGATATTGCTGCCACAACCATCAGCGCTTTGCCTGTTAGGTTAAATTAAAACCATTAGAAATCTGGGGGTAATATTCAACCGGGAGTTTAACTTTGATGAACAAATTAACTCTTCAGTCAGATCTGACTTTTATCAACTGCGTTTGCTGACTAAAGTTTAAGCTTTTGTAAATCGACTTAGAGAAGGCCAGTGTTGCATTCATCAGTTCTAGACTTGGTTAATATAATCTTCTTTATATTGGTGTCCATCAGCCTTCCCTTAGACAACTTCAGCCTTTCCATTTTAGGATTTTAAAATCTTAATATTTTCTTTTAAAGCGTTAAATGGACTAGCTCCACCATATTTATCTGAACTTTTAAGTCTTCCTGTACATGTGAGATCTTTGAGGTCATGAATTTGCCTTTTATTAATGTTCCAAAAACCCTGACTTTGGAACAACCTGCCTGTCAGATCTTTAACTTCTGACCAGAGAATCTTTAAGTCGAAGCTTTAGACTTATCTTTTTAGACAGAGTTTTAATATAATGTAGTATTTTATTGTAAATTTATTGTAGGAGCCCTCTGTATGCCGAGGAGCTGGGTTTGACACACTGAAACCCCTAAAAAGGGTTTTTAAGGGTGAGTGAATCCCTCTGTGAACTACAGTGTAGCTAGATGTCATCGGTTCTTATGGTTCATACTTTCCTCAACGGGTTTATTACCACTACAAGAAGACTAGTTATTCTCATAAATGTTTTAGACAGTAATAATAACTGTCCATCCCTAATATTTATCATGGTAAATCGATAAAAAAAAAAACCCAACTAAAATTGTAATTTATAGAAAGTATTTCTGTGTCACCAGTGGCCTGGGAGCTCCACGGATTAAATACACGACAAATATGGCCAAAAGTTACGCCAGCAGTGCGAACATAAAAACGTTAATTAATGTCCGAACCCAGGTTTTTCCTGTGCCGATACGATTATTATAGAAATATAGCCGTCACAGAATATGACAGCTGCTACCATATATTGTCACCGCACTGTAATGTAAATGTAATAGAATAAATATCTTTACTGTTTCTGGTGATTTTTTATGTCACAAGTTAAATGAAAAGTACATTGTATATTTCGATTATTAGTAGTAATAGTAGTTTAGGAGGTCAGGGAGGTTTTTGACAAAAACCCGGCACCGGATATTCATTGACATTTTTACGTTCGCATTGCTGGCGTAACTTTTGGCGTAAGGTCTTCTACGTGAAGGCCGAGTAAAGCTGTGAAAAAGCGGCAGCGCGTCGCAGAATAAAAACACAGAATGCGGAGTAACCGCAGGTCTGGGCCGACACTCCGGTACGTGAGAGTGTGGCGGTGTGAACTTTTGCCTGGACAACTGCGATGTGTCACCTTTAGTAACAGAGTCACGTGACCGGTGAACTTTCCCCCACTTCCACACACACACACACACACACACACACACACACACACACACACACACACACACACACACACACACAGGGCGTTATATCACGCGCACTTTGCCGGTATTCACGGTAGTAAAAAACAAAACACATCAAATGACTGCTTCGTGCATCGGTTCCAGCTGATTAAATGAATATAAACCAATAAATGAAACCGACATGCTGATCATACCTGAGCAGCTTGACTGGCGTAGAGTCGACCGCCTGGTACAGCGAGTACGATCGCGGCTGGACGCGGAGCTCTTCATGCGGGGACGAGATAACAACAAGCACCATGTTTTAGATAAACGAGTCATTAGACTGGGCTTTAAAGCGGCGGTGTCCGCTGCATTTCCTCACCCTGACAGCACGGCGGGATTCCGGAGAATGGACCCGCATACGGACAAGGAGGATGTCTGGCTCACTTTACGAAGCAGCATGGTTTATTTTGTTCTGAAAGACACAGCATACATATATATATACGATAATTATCCACCTGAGAAAAAAAAAGCGAACAGGTTTTATCGTAGATAAAGGGGTAAGGGAGGCACCGACACACCGCCAACAGCGGCCGTTTCGTAACTGTCACAGGTTTGACAACGTTGAGTTCTTCGCTTAAAATCCAGTAAAACACATTTAAACAGTTCAGTCTCCTCTATGAAGAATGACAGAAACGCATTGAAAGCCATACCAGAGCTATTTAAATTTGAAACTTGTGTCTTCTGACCGAGTTATACAACCGAAAGGACGCCGAAATCTGATTTTCCGCCGCTGCTACCGCTGTTGTTATTCCGCCTTCTTCTACGGATGGAAGCGCCGACTGTCCACCTCTGCTGCGGGACATTAGCGCCCCCTGGTGGGGAGCGAGATAAAGGTCCCCGGTGAGAACGCTTTCTTTGGATAAATAAAACACACAATACGTATAAATAATGGTATAATTGTTAGATATAAACGTTAAGTTGAAGTTTTAAACCTCCCCAATAATTTATCATTTCGCTTACATGGATGTAGAGATTTAGTATGATTAAACTTTTCTGTACACACATTCTGATAACCACATTTGGGAACTCTTGTTCCTTTCAAGACTAAAACAATCAATAATATTTTGGCATAAAGTAAATCCACCAGGGTCCCGCTAAGAATTTAATTGACGTGAAGTCCCAGATCGAGTCAAACTTAGAGCAGGGTTGTCCAAACCTTTCAGCTTCCGGGCGAAAATCGTCAAGTCAAAAGCACTGCAGGGCCACAAAAACATGTAAAAAAAAAAAAATTATATAACCAAATAACAAAATATAATTTTAAATATGTTCAACTATATATATTTAGCCAATTTTAATAAATTACAATCAGATTTTAGTGCATAGATCAAGTTAAAATTTTGTGTTCTACCCAATATTCAAATGTAAGATTTGAACTCTTCTGTAATAATTTTGCCCTAAGTATAAATAAAAACCTTCCATCTGCACCAGCCACTTGTGCTGGTCGGCCAAATCTTTCTTGCAATTAAGGGGGTCCGCAGATGGCCCCCGGGCCACACTTTGGACACGCCTGTCTTAGAGAGTATACTCTATTGTCCATCCTCTGTTTTTACTGTTTATATTTCTTGAACTAAATGTCAGAATAATAAGGGATCACTTTTCAGAAAACTTGTTAGAGTATACTCTAGTGTCCATCCTTTGTTTTTACTGTTTATATTTCTTGAACTTCTCTATATTGTTAAAAAAAAAAAAACTTCAATATCAATTAGACCAAGACTTTCCGTGGGTGCTCAAATTTTTGAAAACTAAATTATATGCGTCATTGTATTAAAAAAAAAAACTTTTTCTCATAACAGTTCTTACTGGTAGGTAGAAAGCTAAACCAACACTTGCCGTTACGTCTAGTCCGACCAACCTAAGTACAGTTGAAAATGTGGAGAAAGAGAAAAAAAAAATCTAACTTGAAACTTTTGTTTTTAGGCATACCAAAATTATCCCTATTTGCTAAATGTCAGAATAATAAGGGATCCCTTTTCAGAAAACTTGTTAAATGTGACCACAGGACTGGTTAATCAACCTAAAGCTGATATGGGCTTTTCCAAATGGTTAAAATGGCAAGTATTATGCATAATTCAATCCAATCTCTCTTTTATTCTGACATTTAGCAAATAGAAATATATCCAGTAATCCTGACTGTAAACGGGAAAAGCTTCGTCTGATTTAATGTCAGCGTGTGTAACTGTTGACGTGGTTTTAGCCACGTTCCAGAGCCAGAAAATATAAATACGAATAAATGTAAAAACAGACAGTGAGCGAGTATCAAATTTATTCTGAAAGGCACAAACAAAGGTGGTGTCATGAAACCAAACAGCGCCACACTGTCCATGTCATTCTTTCTGTGATGTTCACTCTTCATTTAGCACCTTTAATATTTGGATTATACATGATTTATAAAGTCACGCATAAAAAAAAAAAAAAGAAAAAAGACAAAACTGGTGAATATTGTGAGTCACTAACGTAAAAATAAGGATGAGGAGCTGTATCACATTAAAAAGACATACACTGAATGTAATCAGAAGGTACCGCCGTTATGACGTCATCTCCAGAACATCATGGTACCTTTCAGGTCAAGAGATAATATCTTGAGTCCCTGCTGACATGTTTGGACCTTTTCCTTTCACATTAGCGCGTAACGCTTTACATAGGAGCTCTAGATATGTTTATATACACAACACACACACACACAGAGAAGTTCATTGTCAGACAACGTGGAACGACATGGTTTTACGTACCGGGAGTGTTTGATAACGTCTCTAAAACAACAGTAAGGCACTCGTCAAGCTGGCGCTGTGATCAAAACATACCGTGCAGGTCTGGATCCTTCCTCCAGCACGTGGTGTACCTAGCGCCCCCTAGCGGTAAACTGGGTTTCTGCGGGGAGGGCAGAGCTGATCCTACGGAGCCGCTCTGCCCGGCTCAAAAACATGGAGGAAGAAGCGTTAAAGCTGCTTCTGCGGCGGATCTTTGTGGGGAGGAACTAAACTTCTTGGCACACGTGATCGGACCATGATCCGTATCGGCCTGCTTTTTTATTTTCTTTGCCATTTTAAAACCCTGTTTTACCCAATTTGTAACAAACGGCCCCTACCCCGACGGGCACATGTGAGCTCAAAAGGCACCGTTACGCGACACCGAACGGACTACATGACGTCCACGAAGAACTCGCTGGGGTTGCCCATGGCCAGGTGGAACGACTGACGGGACGCGGTCAGCTCGGGGGGCACGGAGCCCAGGTCGCGGGTGGGAGGGGCCCCGGGAGGTCCCCCGGGGGTGGAGGAAGGAGGCGGGGCCAGCGCCTGGTGCATGGGGGCCGCCGACAGCTGCTGCGGGTGCTGGAGGGCGTGGGCGGCCATGGCCGGGTGCGGGTGCTGGGGCACCATCATCAGCATCATGGGGTTGTAGGGCAGGATGCCCGGCGGGTACGGCGACATGTGGGGCGGCTGCGGCATCCGGTGGTGGTGGGAGCGCTGCGAGGAGGCGTGGCTGTGCTCGCTGGGCGCCGAGGAGCCGTGGCCGCGCCTCAGGCTCCCGCGGGTGGAGTACTCGGATTCGCTGCCGCTGCCGGAGCGCGACTCGGCGCCGCCGCCGCCGCCGTCTCCTGAGGGGGACTTCTCCCCTCCGCCCACGGTGCTGCCGGGGCCCTTGTTGCTGCTGCGCCGCCGCTCGCCCTCGCTCCTCGTTGAGCCGCTGCTCCGGCTCCCTGGACGGAGGAAAGGTCAAGAAATGAGCAAAATGAGGCCGTTGACAGGAGGTCATGCATTCCTGATTAAAAGCTTCTAGAACATCTTATTTACCCTACAGGGCAATACTAAGAGATACTTCAAGGTCTGGCAGCGTTTTATTTCCTATTTTGAATCTGAATTTTGAGTCCTACTCTTTTGTTCTGTATATTTTGAATGGGATGTCTGTTGTTTGAATATGAAAAATCACTAAAAACATTATTAAAAGCTTCTAGAAATTCAAAGTAACTCCAAAAGTAATGTAAAACAATTTAAATGTCAGAAAAATCAGAACTACTGTGAATTTGGTTAAGAAGATTATTTCTATGGGATTTCTTGTCACAATAGAAACGTCTACTCAAACACTTTATTTGCCCTTCTCGACCACAGCTGCTGAATATTTCTTATAGAAATATGTTTTTTAACGTCTAAACTAGGGCTGAACAATTAATCGCATTTTCAATATAATCGCGATTTTAAAAATCGCAATTTCCAAATCGCAGAGTCTGCAATTTTTGGCTATGTAACAATCAGGGAATTAGACACGTCCTTTAGGTGTTGGTAAAATGTTTAAAGTGGGTTTGCCTCCACATGGAAGGGAAGAGGGTTGCAGCAGTGAGATAATCTAATTTTATTACTTGTTTTAGAGTTTATATAATCATACATAGCATTAAGTACAGGTCAATCAGTTTAATACATAGACTTGCTTGTTGGTTGCACTTTATGTTCAACAAGTAATGATGTCCAAATCAACTAAAAGCTGTTCTCTTGAACAATATTCTGATTAATAGAAACATTAAAAGTTCTTGTTTTAAATAGTCCTTGTTTACAAACGTCTTTATTTAGACGCCATTTTTGTTGCTTGTGGTTAATGCAGAGAAAAGTCAAAATTGCAATTTTGGTTGAAATATATTGTAGGCAGAACGCAATCATTACTGCTCCGAGTTTAGATGCTGCGGGTGTTTTAGCAACTAATCCACATGGCGAGGAAACAAAATGATTTGTTGTTTGTATATGTTTAAAAAGACATGATAAATTAAACTAGGGGAAAAAAAAAAAAAAAAATCACATTAAATCGCAATATTAGGAATAGAAAAAAAAAAAATCGCAATTAGATTATTTTCCAAAATCGTTCAGCCCTAGTCTAAAACACTGAAAGAGGCAAAGATTCTTCAAACCGTTACTTTCTGTGCTAAGAAAAAGATGGTTTTCCCTGACGATCGCTCTTTGTGCTCAAAGCAACGTGTATTTCTGGGCTGTCTCTGTTTAAAGATGGAGCAGAAACATGGAAGGCTAATGACCTCCTCCTCCTGATGTTTGAGTAATCGGCTCACCTTCGCTGTGCTGGCTGCCCGTGCTGCCCGGAGCGTAGCTATAGCTGCTGAGTTCGTGGTAGGGGGGCGGCTGGCTGGAGTAGGGGTGCGCCGCGTAGGGCTGATAGGGGAAGGTGTGCATCATTGGCCAGGGGGAGGCGCCAGGGAGCGGCAGGGGCGCCAGGGTGTCCTGATCCGAGGCGCCGCTGGAGCCGTCGTTGTCGTTCAGCGACAGATTGGCCATGTCTGGCGGGAAAGGAAGAGGACACAGAGGTTTTATTACGCAGCCGCTTCATGTGACGATCCTGTCTCAGCAGGCTGGATTCGGCCTTTTTCAGCGACTCACAGTTCTCACAGTCGCTCAGGTCTCCAAACACGTAGTAGCACTGCTCGGAGAAGGTGATCTTGTTGACGGTGTGTCGGATGAAGCCGGCCTTCAGAAGGTTGCTGGCGTACTTCCTGGCCTCCCGGCGGTCCTGGAATCCCTCGATGTGGTGGAAGAGCCACTCCACCACATCCGAGCCTGAAGACGGGAGGAGAGAGAGAGAGAGAGCGGCGGATTCTCAGCGGCAGCCGGAAAATAAAATGCTGACTGTTCAGCAGGTTGGCATCAGCCTGCTTTGTCCCCTCCACAACCGGCACAGGGACCCTCGTCCTGCTGGACACCCAGTACTACCCAGGTTTGAACCACCTAGCTGTAGCTGCGACTTACTACTACTAATCTGAGTGATCGGCCCCACTGCATGATGCTGCCACCACCGTGTCTGAAGGTACATCGTTCTTTGGTTTAAAACCTTCCCCATGGTTCCTTCAAACATACTTCCTGTCCACTCTTTGACTACAGAACTGGTGCAGCTGCACATTCCTATTGCACTTGAAATTTGCAGCAGGCGTTTCTTCAGGTGAGCACCACCACAGTCCCGAAAAAGGACATGCTACTTCCAGTTTGTGACGGGCTCGACCCTGAGACTCCAACCAATTGTGTTTTATGTGAAAGTGACGGTTCAAAAGACTCGGTTGTGGTCTATATATAGTAGAACTGCGTTGCTTTGGGCTGAATTCCTCGTTACTGTTGCCCCTAAGCCTCTCTGTGCTCCTGTTCTGAGCCACGTCTGAAGGATCTCCTCCAGATCCCAATCAGCCATCTTTCTAGTATGCTGGGGGACGGTGTAACAAACAAGCAAACATTTTGACTGACACACTTCTAGTTTCGGACTACTAGTCCTTCAGCTTGGACTACAAAAAATAAATAAATAAATAAACCACAGCGAGAAATAAAAAAAATGGCATATTTATAACATTTGGTAGCCGAGAGTCCATGTCCTGGTTTAGCTGCTCTGTAGCAAACTGTGACGTAACTGTTCAAAAAACCTTATAGAGAACAGAGAAAACTGAACCGATTGAAAAATATGGACCAAACAGAATATAAAGAAATCTATGCAGCTCCTGGAGAGACTTCATTTAACTTTTCTGCTCTCCTAGAGACTCCACGTGCAAAAGGCTAAAAAAAAAAAAAAAAAAAAAGTGGATTTTACACGATCGCGTCCCTAAAGCCAACCTCAGCCCTTCCAGCTCGGTACCAGAAGCCAACAAACTGAAATCAACTCTAGAAACTAAGCCAAAAACAAGTGTGCACTAATGAATCTTTAGCCCAACATTAATTCAAGCGTATGTTTAAATGTATAATTTTGAGCTGCACAATAAATTTAAACCCCCCACACACAAAAAAGGTGGTATAAAGCAGTTTAGCCCAGCAGAAAAATTGTTTAAATTCATCATTTAGCACCAAAAACGTGTAAGATATAATGAATGTCCATGAGTGATTAAAACTTCTTATCAGAATTACCCTAATGATGCTTAGAAAGAAAAGAAAAAAAACTGAGATGAATCAAAAGAAAGGGATACATCAATAACATTACAGACAATGTTAAAATACCCAGAAAGTTAAGTTATTAAGGCAGGGATAGTTTTAAATTATTTTTTTAAACTAATTCTTAAGCTGAAAGCATCTGTCTGATGTCTTTATTAAACTTAATTTTATAACGTTTAGTAATGTCACAACCCCTAAATAAAGCTGAGTGGCCCCAGAGTTCAGCAGTTTCATAAAAACAAACCATCTTAAAGGTCGCTACGCTGCAGGACAGATCAAACGATCTGATTACCGATCCCAACACTGAATCAAAAAAGAAGAAAAGCAGCGACTGAGCAAACACGCAGTCTGGGTGATAGTTGCTTGCAGGTGACTCTAATTTGGCACATGTTTCCAGTCAGAACAGGCTTTTCCGTTTGTAGGCCTGGGATGTCTCCCTCCCTCCCTCCGGTCACACGGTTTTAATCCTGGCAACATAATGGCTGCCCTGTAACGCCCCATGAGGCCCGCAGTTAGGTTTTTTCCCCTGAAGTTGTTTTCTGTTTTCTGTTTTTTTCATCTCTTACCCAGGAAAGCATTGGGGATGGTGATTTTGAGCCACATGCGATCCCTGACCTCCAGCCCAGACTCCGGCGAGGCCATGGCCTTAGCCACCGACGCCATGTCGGAGTGCAGCGACAAGTTAAAGTCGTCGAAACCTGGAGGAGAGCACAGAAGCAGCAGTGAGCAAACAAAGCCTGACGAGACCAATCAGAACCACTTTACTCGTTTGACACGTCGTGTTTGTATCCTTAACACAATTTTCCTTCTAGTATCACAGGAAATCCCGGTAAAATGCGTTAAAGTTTGCCGTTATGATCAGGGAGACCCACTCAGACTCAATCAGATCAGAACGGAGAAGGGATGCAGCGCCGCCTGAAGGAGATCAGAGCCTGGCTGCAGGTATCACTCATCACACAGCAGCAGCTAGAGAGACACTGAGAGCCGGGAAACTGGCTGATGGAGGGAAACCTAAACGGCAGAAAAGCGGACTCACGCTCAGTCTCGGTGACGGAGGAGGAGGAGGTGATGGTGCTGAGGGAGGAGCTGCCCGGGAAGGGAGGGTAAGCCCCGGTCATGGCCACGGAGTGACTGACCCACGCCGCGGGGTCGATGGGTCGGATCGGCTCATCTGCAGGAGGAGGAGGAGGAGGAGGAGCTGAGCGGCTGCAGCCTTCGTCAGCCGGAGGATGTGCCGTGGGGGGGGCGGGGTACTTACTGCGGGGCAGCGTGAAGTAGCCCTGAGGGGAGGGGTCCCAGCACTTGGCCACCGTGAGGATGATGGGTCTGTGGGACACAAAAAGCAGCCATCAGCTCCCGTCACGGGCAGAGCCCCACCCATCATGGCTGAACCGCCCACTCACCCTGGCTTGTGCACGATCTCTCTGAGAACTCGCACGGCGTCGTCGTTGCTCATGTTCTCGAAGTTGATGTCGTTGACCTGGACGAGCAACGAAACAGACGGATCTATTTACTCTGCGTCTGCCTTCTTCAGACGCAGACGTTTTAAACGGCATTCGTGCTTCTTTATCTCCGCACCTGCAGCAGCATGTCCCCGGGTTCGATGCGTCCGTCTGCAGCCACAGCGCCGCCCTTCATGATGGAGCCGATGTAGATGCCGCCGTCCCCTCTCTCGTTGCTCTGGCCCACGATGCTGATGCCCAGGAAGTTGTACTTCTCTGCGTCGTTGAAGGAATCACAGCGGGGCGTTAGAAAACGCGCTAAAATACCGATCTATTAAATCAGCGGTTTAGCTGAGGACAGACCCATGTTGAGAGTGACGGTGATGATGTTCAGGGACATGGTGGAGTCCGTCACGCTGCTGAAGGACGAGGCCTGAGGGACAAATCCGTGAAACGTGAGGCAAACTTAGGCAGCAGCTCAAACCCTATGGGAGAAATCAAGCCGTCGCGCGGAGGTGTTTGCGCTACCCTCTCCAGCCGCGGGGGGCGCTGTTTCCTCCGCCGGCGGTGTCGTTTCAGAAGCCTGGAGGCGGTGCTCTGTTCTGTGGCGCTGCTGAACCTGCAAGTTCACACATCAGCGGAGAGGTGAGCTCCTCTCCTCTCCTCGCTCCGCTCCGACCAGGCCAACTAAAGGTCCATTCATACCCTACGTTTGGCCTACACGTCCGTATTTCTGTCCGTACGTTCTATCCGTTGACTCCTTCATACCTCCGTCCGTTGAGGTGCGCAATAACCAATATTTCCTCTAGGTGGCAGTGCTGGGCGCCAATGATTCGTCATTGATCAAACACGACGACGGTCCAAGACGTGATTTTGTTGTATTTGCTCCGTAAGTAAACTTTTTGTTTGTCCCTGTGCCCCGGACACGACACATCATATATGTGTGGGTAGTTGCGGACAAGCTCCGCAAGTCGTTCCTCGAATCCAGTCATTGTTTAAAGCCCAGAATTATAACCTTCTTCGTGATTTTGTTGACATTTTGTACTACAAACTCAATAGCGCCCCCACCGTTTCCGGTAGTATTGCTCCGTATTGATCCGTTTCGTCCGTAATCGTAAGCTCCCAATTTTCATGTCAAAGTACGGACGAAATCCACGGTTAGAACGTATGAAACACTCCACACGTATCCGTATCCGTCTTTTACGTGAGGTATGAATGGGCCTTAAAGCGGCTGTGATTGAGCTCAAGTTCTCCTTTGTTTCCGTTTCATCAGTAAATAAAGATCTGATTGAGATGCCTTTTTCTAAGGCCGTTTAGTTAAAACGGCAGTAACAAGTCAACTTAAACTAATTTATTTTCCGTTATTTAAATTCTTCCTACCTTTCTAACTAGCAATATTTTCCCTAAATATGGAGAGATAATTATGTGACCATATCGCCTCCATCCACTTCAAAGTCTTTGATGTAATAACTGTTTAATAATCTTTTCCCAACAGAACGTTAAATCACAGCAATAACATCTTAATGATGTTTTCATCAACTCAGAAACAAGCATAAAACGTCCATCACGGACCAGTGAAGTACAACTATACACTATTGTTCCTAAATGATGGAACCTGGAGTACAAACATGAGAATTTCTGCACCATTATTTCCTCCTTTATTGCATTTATTTTATCGCAAGAGAGAGAGAGAGAGAAAAAAAAACAAATATGCATCACAGCCAGTGAATTTATTTACTACAGTCTGAGAACTACTCCACTTTTCTAGAGTAATTTCTATTTTGAAAATCAGATTTTGATGTTCAGCTAAACCAAACATGGAGAAGATGAAAATGTTTTCATGCATATCCAGACTTTGTTTATCTCACACCTTCTCTCTCTTCTTTTTAAGCGTTTTCCACCACACCCACCCCCACCAGCCATCACCTGCTCATGGTGTCGTCATCCTCAGAGTCACAGAAGCTGGTGGTCTCCAGCTCGCTGCTCATCACCGTGCTGGAGCTCTCGTACCCGGCCAGGTGGCGCTCCAGGCGGCTCTGGCCGTTCATGCGGGGCCCTAAAAACAAACAGAAAACAGGAGGAAAATATTCCAGATGAAGACTCGTGTTCCCCCCCCCTCCCGGTTTCCCTTCGCCGAGCGAGGAAACATTCCACGGGCGAACATTGGGCTGATTGTATCTCTCCATGTTTGGAGGCCGGACGCAGGGAGGGAGGGAGTTCCAGGTCTGGATGAAGCTCCGAGATAACGGATTGTTTTCTGCCAGCGCCGAGGTGTGCGGTTTTTCTCACCGTGCTGGTCCATGTTGTCTCTGTGCCGGGGCCTCTCCCTCCTGAAGGAGACCACAGACTCGGTCTCCGTCTGCTCGTCCAGAGTCTCCACGCTGCCCGTAGCATTGGGGCTGCGGAGGGAAAAGCAGGAATCTGTTTAAGCGCGGCTTCCTGTGGTCATCATAAAGCCCGCTGCTGCTCCCGCGCTGCTTCCAGTACATTATTTACGTTTCTACGTGTAGGCACCACGAGCCCCACTAATAAAACCAATACAGGGGACGCAAATGTCCGAGCAGAGGAGCGGTCTTCATCGACTACGAGCTCGCTGTAGAACAGAGCGGCCGACGGTCCGCTTTCAGTTACAGGGAACGATCCAGTTTCCAGTCGCCTCAATGAGGTTCCCCCCTCCTGACACCAACATCTGATATGATCTCATCACGCCACAAAGAGTCCAGGAGCAGTCTGAAACCCGAGCGTCCCGTCTCCCGTGGCTCGACTCTCACGAGAGGATCGCCTGACGGGAGATCCGTCGACTCACCGACTGCGAGCGCCGTCTTCTGTCGTGACGGAGACGAAACCCAGCAGCGGCACAAAGGCAGACGCTGTGCTGAATGTTAGACCCGGCCGGGTAACGCCATCATGGTGCGAGGAAGGAGCCATCATCTCCCACTTCGCCTGGTGGGATCTTTAATCCCGTCGTACAGTCTTTATTGCGTCAGTAAATACCGTTTCCTCCCCAAAGCGGCCTCTGATTTCACATTACTCCATTGTTCCCGTCCCCTTCCTTCAGAACAGGGTCCTCAGTCAGAACTCTATGGTGGGGAGGAAAGGAGCTCCGGACTGCTGCGCCCATGTCGGACAGCCTTTAGCCGCGACGTCTTTACGTGACGGAGACGCACACGGATGATGGGAGGCCGGGCCTACGGCCTTCTGGAAATTAACTACACAGTGCACAATCTCTTCTCTGAGGGGGCTGTGCTGATAGGTCATGTCATGCAAAGGATTGTGGGATGCCTTAAGAACATTGCGGGTCATGGGAGGAAGCATTCATGCTACTTTTCCTACCTCCTTCCTTACTGACTGCACTAGTCAGACAGCACTTCTACTCCGTTTTGGCAAAAGAGTCTTAACTCTATAGGGTTATTCGCATGGAGCCACCTTCTCCAGAGTCCTGCCAAAGACCCGATTATCCGACTCAGGTGTGTTGGACCAGGGACACGTCTAAAAGCTGCAGGACACCGGACCTCCAGGATCCCTCCTCCAGAGGGACCAACTCTGACCTGGGAAAGACGTGACCCCGACTTACCGGCGTTCCAGTAACAAGGTTGGAAAACCCACTGGACGCGCCGGTCGTCACCCTTAAATAAAATCCGTCTCCCCTACAGGGCTCGTAGCGAAGACTGTCAACTGTTTCTCCCACCTGAGCTGTGGATCTCTGCAGCTCCTCCAGAGACTCCACAGGTCTCGCCGACTGCTCCTCCGATTACGGCATCAGAGTAAAGGACACTGAATAAACATGCATGAAACTCATTTATAGTAAGATGTTGAAAACCACGTGTAATCTTTCTTCCACTTTACAACTATGCATCAACTTTGAGCTGGTTTATCGTGTCAAATCTGGATTAAATGAAAGCCTACGGCTGCAGCGCGATGAGACTTTCAGTGGGTGTACATAACAGCCAACGGCGCCGGGTTTTATGCACTCTGCAGCGACACGTTCACTGAGAGAGGCCCCACAGCGCTGCACAAGACGCACAGTCCAGGAGATACGAACACACACACACACACACGTGGAAATAAACATTTCTGATAGCGAGGTACAAACATGTTGGGCCCACAGAGGTTTGAGATGTTTTACAGATCTTCCAAGTTGAGCTTCTTCCAGCCGATTCTGTCCAAACTTGAAATATTTGCTCATATTATTATTATTATTATTATTATTATTACTACTACTCGCATTTTATAGTCGACTCCGCAACGCTTTAGCTGCGTAGAGTCGACGACAAAGATGTTAAGTACAGCTTTGGTACATATTTTCCTAATAATCCAGCAAGTCCCCAGCTTTAGGGTCAGGAGCATAAATGCTGCTAAGTCCGATAAACAACGACGGCTTCTTTTCAGCGCTGGTTTCAGGGACGGCTGATTTGTGCCGGGTAGACCCGGAGCAGCGTTTGTCCCGCCGACACGGGGAAAAACTGGAGAGCAAGCGATGGGAGAAAGCCTCGTTGTCACGTTGCATCCTTGCTTGTTTCAACATCACAGCTAAACACTAGGCTTCAAAGGTAAAAATGTTTTATTCCTGCAGAGCGACACTAACAAAAAACCTTTGCAGCAGCTTGTGAGGCTTTTTACATCTCAGTTTTCCTTCTCTGCTGCAGTTCGTCTCTCAGTTTAAGCGGCGGTGCATCGTTCGGTGACTGCTTTCTCTTCCCTTTTAAAGGTGCGTTCGCCCTCTAAAGCTCCGATCATGTGACTGGCTGAATGTCAGAGACGCGGGAGCAAATCTGTTTCTGTTTACCTGCCGCTGGATTCTGGGTCGCTTTGAGCTCGGCGTTATCGGGGCTACGGCTGCTCAGGTCTCGAGGCTCAGGAGCAACAAACATGTTTTTTTATGAGGCAACGGATTTTACGGTTTCAACCCGGTCGGTGGAGCTGAAACATATTTACATTTTTCAAGATTCCTCCCCGCCGTCGGCTTTCAGGATGAAAAGGCCCCAGAAACGTACAAACACAAAGCGGCTCATCCGATTCCCTCGTCAACTTCTTATTAGAGAGAAACATTCAACGGCGATTCTCCGTTTTTAAATGACTCCAGAACGGAGGGAAGTGTTTTTTTTTTCAGCTCTTTTATACACACCTCCAGACACATTTATCAGCACTGCCCTGATAAAGACAGTCTTAAAATAAATGGCGTTTATTGCAGGAACATAATCGCTCACTGAAAATGTTCAAAACCTTTTATTACAAACATATTGAGACCACTGAGACGGACGCTCAAAAAGGTCTTTGTCTGTCTTCATCGGGCCAAATGTTTTGGTCCACAGCATCATCGATCCTCCATCATACTTAAACAATGGCCTTGAGATGCTCTTCCACATGTATTCACCATTTGTTCTACTATAAATCCAAAAGTTTAACCTTAAGGCAGGTTTTTGATGCATGTACACGTCTGCAGTATTAATGCTTTTCCTCTGAGGTAGCACTATTCTCCTAGACTCTAGAGGGCAGTGTTGCACTCCTACGCCAAGCGCACTGCGACCATTTATATTTAAGAGTAGTAGAGTAGTGTTTTCAGCATTTAAGCCTCTTACTTTCTTCTAAGAGTTAGGGCGATTTCTGTCCAGGAAGCAGCTCTTGCTCACCTGCCATCTTTTCCTTGCAGGTTTGTAGATCTTTTCCTAGGTGCACTGATGGGTGTGGTAGCCAAAATTATCCAATATGGCCGCACGAACTTTGCAGATGCGTCAAGCATAAACCAGGCTTTAGTCCGATCTCGCTGAAGCCCATGGTCTCAGTTAAAGTCCACATTGAGTTTAGCAAACCTCACATTGTCGGGTTTTGAGATGATGGGATAAAAAAGGTTTGTTTTGCTGGCATCCAAGCTCCTTCCACCATCCCAAAAAAACTGGCTAATGGTTGATATGAAGACTTGTTAGCTGCAGTTCTCCAAACATTGAGCTCTGCAGACTTTCATCCCCTCACCATGCTCCTTACTCCCTGCAAGAAGGGATCTAAAGGAAGTTAAACTTTCTTGAAATTAGTGTGTTTAGCCTTGATTTGAGCAGGTAAATAAGATGATCTGCTCAATGGAATAAGTGTTCTGATCCCTAAAATAAGAGAATTAGAGAAACTGCACTTTACATAAGATAATGGAGATGAGGTGTGCCTATTTTAAGTGTGAAAATTTTATTCCGTTGACAAATAATCTTATTCACCTGCTGAAATCAAGGACATATAGACTAATTTTAAGGACATTTTACTTACTTTTAGTTCCCTTTTTGCAGTGCTGTTTGGTCACAAAATCTACTTTTTCATTATTGCTCTGAAACGGTTTGCTTTTCCTGACTAGCATGTTTTTTTTTTTTGTCTTTCCTACTTTTAAGAGTGGCTTAGAAAAATTAGCCTGTGTTACAAATTATTATCTCAGGGAAACTGGAAGTCCGGGCATAAATGTTAAAAAAAAAAAAAAAATTATTTTTAAAGAAATATTGGGCTAAAAATGGCCACTGCACGAGTGATTTGTCTTGTCGACTTGAATCCCGCCGCAAGATTATATTTTTATGATTTTTTTTTTTTTAAACAGAGAGTTTGCTACTGCCACAAAAGATCATCTAGTTAAAAGCTCTTTCGCGCAGAGTTGATGATAACTGAGCAGAAAGCTGCATCTTGGTTTGAACAGTGAAAAAAACTTAAGTTTTTGTTTTTGTAGAAAACCAAGAGACGAGGCAACGGTGGTGAATGGAGAGGAAACTAAAATGCCGTGGGCCCCATGTAGAGTTATGTTCAAGATGTTTAGTCCTAATGAAAGCATTAAGATCATTAATACTCCAGACAACAACACATGAGCTCATTCCTACTGGCTGTAGGTAGGAGCTGCTACACAATATCTGCAGGATTCATACAGGAACCTGATACAGAGAGCATGAGACGCTGAAAGGGGAAAAGTTTCAGCACGAGGTCTGGAAACCAGTTATGATCGGCGTCCATGTTGTGTCTCAGAGCGTTTACTGCCGAGCAAACGAGTGCAACTGTGCTCTGCTTACTGGAAGGAGGGTGGTCTGGAGTCCCCGATGCCCCCGGTCCTCTCTGCAGGTGGGGGTGGCAGGGGCGGCGGAGGCGGTGAGGGCTGGGAGATGGTTTCCACAGGGGGGACCACTGCAACGGGAGGCTCTGCGGCCGGAGCCTCTGAAGACACCAGCTAAGAAAATAAAGGAGAGAGAGCAGAAGAATAAACCTGAGGTAAAGACAAAATGTGAGCGGGCCTAAAGAGGAGACGTTGAGAAAATCTGAAGGAGCGGAGAGGTGAGAGGAGGGGGAAACGGCTACCGTGTCAATTACTCTGACACAGAAACACTCGCCTCCTTTCAGACGCATGTCTCAAGGGCAAACTGTAACGCTATCCTACACTTAACCTGTCTCCCTTCATTATGCGGCGAAACCGGCCGCGCACACAAACGCCGACAATTAGGAGCAAAGCCGCGCGGCGTCAGGTTACGCAGCGCACAGGAAGGGCCTGAGACTGAAAAAAGGCGACGATCAAAAGTTTACGGTCTCGGCGCGGTCTAGAAACACATTTCTCAATATTTCGTGTCACCAATGTCCACCCTAGACGTAATAAACCCTTTGCTGTAAATAATTGCTCCAAACGGGGTTGATCGGGACATGTGGACATGTCCTGCTCCGGTCTCCGCCTGCAGATCACATATCAGCTCCTCCGCTCTCCAGGCTTTGTTCTCCTTTAATGCATTTTTTTTTCTCTCTCTCTTCACCTCAATCCTATGAAACCAACAGATGCTTCGGCCTCAGACCTGCTTTTCTAGGCCAAGTCCCAACGTTGTGTCTTTTATTCAGGTCCAGGCTGCAGGGTGGGGGTGAAACAGCTGGGGCTGAACAGGAAAGTATTACAACGCTTCTTGGCAAATCACTTCACTGTAATTGTTGGCAGGCTCTGCAGCGCGAAGCTCCGCTAAAGCATCACTCAACCATGACAGAAACGTTTGGCAAGCGCCTTGTGGGGAAGGACGGTAAACAAAAATCAATGCAGATCTCTTGAAAATAGCATTTTATGGGTTAATCCTATCTACTCCACCAATTGGTTAATTTAATTAGCAAGAGTTGCTGCACCAAACTCTGTGCATTAAAGAACAGGAAGAGTGCAACATGGGTGTGAGTTATTTGTTTGCCTTTTCTTTATCGTGTATTTCTATTAGTACACATAAAATAAGCTCAAGTAGTTAAATGAGTATCTCTAGAATGGGCCAATTTTATCTTTTTTTTTTTTTTTTATCCAATCACTCGATCCACTGTCCAAATGATCATGAGCTGTGGCCCTGCAGCGATGACTGGGCGTGGAAATGAACCAAAGCTGCAGACGGATCTGATCTACCGACTCACCCCTCAGTTACCCAAGATGCTAAAAACACTGATTTAGTCCAGAAACACTGAAGGATCCTGGCAGAAATGGAGACATTTTACATTTGATGGGAATTTGTCTCAATAGATTTGTTTAAATGCGCAAACTTCAATAATCGAATTGAAATGTATTTGGATGAAAAAAAAAAAAAAAAACAGATTGGATTGTATCATTCATACTGGCAGGTAATCAATTAATCCGATCATGATATGTGTTTATATTCACCTGGGTTTATTCAATTCAGAATAAGTTAACTTCATAGAACCCTAAAGTCACACTTGTGTGGATTTGGACCCATCCATCCAACCTTTGACGCATCCATCCTTGAAACCATCTGACCAACCCTGGACCAACCCAACGCACTTTGGACGTGTCTGGCCAGCCAACCAACCATGGATTCATCCAACTTTGAATCCATCCATCCATCCATCCATCCATCCGACAAATCCATTCATCCACACAACTTTGAATCATCCCTCCAACCTTGCATGAATCCATCCAACCATCCATCCATCCATCACTGGATCTGTCAATGTTTCCGTCTGTGCCTCCGTGGATTCATCGGCCCATTTGTGCGTTAAGGGTGATAAATAAAATATAGATCTTAGCCACATCAGATGCAGAGACAGGATTCTGAATCAAGCGGAGAGGCTTCTGATATAATGAAGAAAACCTTTAAGGCAGAGCAGCTGCAGTCTTATTTAGGCTGAGCTCCTATAGCGCTTTTATTGTGTAAAATATCCTTCTAATGTTAATGTTAAATGAGAAATCTAGCGATATGTTAGAATAATAGCACTGCATGGTTAAACAACCAGGATATGTTAGCCTGCTGCTAATCCGTTTCACCCATTTGCTGGTTTTGCCCGTTCCTCTATAAACCGGCTCAACCTTGTGGATGATTCAGGTTCAGCTTTTCTTCATGGAGATGAGTTCAGAGATGTTTCTCATCTACCCGCGTACCTAAAAGCAAGTCTGGATCGTCTTTAATGTTGCATCATGCGACGCAAAGTTACTGAACTAATCAGATTTTGCTGCCATTTCACGGCCTTTAAAACCGTCATCAGTATAAAAGAGCTGCGCTCAAACACACACTGGGAAAAGAAAAGTGAATGTTGACTCGTTTTAAAATGAAAGGGAAAAGGCTGGATATCGATTAATACATTGAAATTATAGAGCAAGTTCGTAACTTCTTACCCACGACACCACTCTGCCGTTAAAACAAGGCAACTTGGCGCTCTCGTCGGAAATCTCCTCCTTCACCACCCTGAAAAGAGAAAAGAAGCAGAGAGAAGGATTAGGAAGCCTGGCATGATGCATCTGAAACAGAAAACTTGTCTCATGAACTAATTGTTTCTACAACAAACCGTTTAAAGTTGTAGAACAAAACCCTCATAAAGATGACGTGCGTTAAAAGGCAAGACCCTCCTCAGGGTATGACCACTTGCACAACTATATTGGGTTGTGTGATTTTTTTTTTGAGGAGTTTGATGTATGCCAAGTCTACGGCGGAGCGCCTCTAGGAGCGGCGAGAGGTCCAGCGGCGCGTTTTGAGATTTCAGGCGTCCGAAGCGGCAAACGCTAGAAAATCTGAACCTTTGCAGCTGGATGCAGAGCGTCAGCCAATCAGAGACCCCGCTCACTGCAAATACAGAACTAGAAGTAAGTAAAATGTTCTTAAAATGAGTGTATTTGTCCTTGATTTGAGCAGGTAAATAAGATGATTTGCCAATGAAATAAGATTTTTGCACTTGAAATAAGATGATGGAGATGAATTGTTCTTATTTTAAGTGCAGGATGTCTATTTATCTTATTTTAGGGGTCAAAATACTCATTCCGTTGGCAGATAATCTTATTTACCTACTCAAATCAAGGATAAATACACTAACTTTAAGAACATTTTACTTATTTTTAGATCCATTTTTTGCAGTGCTACGAGCCGGGACGGAAGGACCATGAAAAGCAGGGAAGTGGACAATGGAGGACAAACTCGTCGTCTCTGTTTGCGCCCGTCTCTGTAAATATTTCCGCCGTTTGAGGGAAGCACAGGGCAGCCTCTCCTAACGGCCACTCTGTCCACACCTTGCTCAGAGCGCTGAACACCTTTTGGACGCTCAAATGGCGCTCGGTCTGAACGCAGCGCCGGACCTCCACCAGGAGCTTCCTCCACGCCTCGGCGGCCTTCCCTCCTGCCGGTTTGGCTCCTGGAGCCGTTCAGGCTTCCAGGAGCCAAACCAGCCGTGTCCAAAGTGCGGCCCAGGGGCCATTTGGTCCACCAGCACAGGCGGCTGATGCAGATGGAAGATTATAGTTTTTAATTAGGTGCAAAATGATTACAGAAAAGTTCAAATCTTACAACTGAGAATGTTAAGTCCAACACAAAGTTTTCATCTTTTAATAAACACACTTTTAACGTGCTCTTTAATTTCATAGTAACGTCTATCCAATGACATTTAATTACTCAAACGCAGACTTTGGTGCATCGAAATCTGCTTTGAATTCAGTTATTAAAACTGACCAATTACAGCCAGAACAACTGACCCAAATAATGTTGCTAGACCAAAAAAGTTGGTTATTGTTAAACAGTCTAATTAAATGATTCAAAATAATTAGCGAACTGGACGACCATCTTTTAATGTGGCAAATTATTTTAACCTTTACACATTTATTTCCTACAGAGAATCTAATTTATTCATTTAATATTATCATATTTTGTAGAGCAGGTAAAAAATTAACACATTTTTTGGTTTAAAAATAAAAGTGTATTAATTTTTTTGGCCCTCGAGCTCCTTTGACGTGACGATTTTGGCCCATGTAGTGAAAAGTTAGGACACCGCTGACCTAAGCCGTCGCCTCCTGATCAGGGGACCCAACACTCAGAGAGTCGATGAGATTTGTTCAGGTCTCTCTTAAAAATGTAACCCCACATCTCACCGAGATCGGCCTAAATAAATGTAAAATAAAATTATACGGTTGTTTTAATGACCTCAACTAGCTTGTCTCAGCGTCAGCAACTACCGGCATCAACGAGAACAATGCTTCTCCAGAGGCACCAGATCCACCTCGTTTTCTTGGCCCAACGCACGATCTGGTCGTTTTACGTTCCCCCGGGTCACCGTGGGGTTTTTTTCCCCAGATGTGTCAGCCTGGACACAAGCATTGCATTTAAAACGCTGGACCTGACGGAGGCCGCGCTGAACAATGCGAGCCGGCCTCATGGAGGCGGACGGGTCGCAGCGGCCAGCCTGGTGCTGAGCTAAAAATACGCCTAGGGTCTATTTCTGATGGAGGATGTGTGGGGCTGCACACAGCAGAGGAGGCAGACGGCCGGTCGGAGCCGTGGACAGAGGGTTGTTCCCACCACACGGCTACTGACAGATCCCCCACCTCTGTTCATCCAAAGTGTTCTCGAACAGATGAAGCAGGCTGCTGTTTCGGTTTGACACGTCGCTTCTGTTCTTTCCCCAGCACCAAGCGGTGGCGACTGACCGCTGGACGATAATTCAATATCAATATATATCGACCAATAGACGTATTGTTTTTTTTTTTTTTTTGCTTTTTCTTACCTACTCCTTTTGATCCATGGTATAATGAGGACACACTGTATATATTAGATGCACCTCGTCCTATTCGACTCCTCTACTGACTACTGAACCAATGTGACATGTGAATTTCTCCAATGTGAGATCAATAAAGACTATCTTATCTTGTCGTATATTGATGATAGGAAAAAAAGGGTAAATAAAAAGTTCAATAGAAGAACAGTTTTACATTCTAGCCATGTAGATTAATATTACAGTCATTAAATCCTCCCAACTAATCACACACGCCCCCTTCAGACAGCACTCGTTCTTTTTTCTTTCTTTTTAAACTTGCAGTTTTGGTAAAGACTTGGTTGAATTAAGGATTGAGTTTGAATTCAGTGATTGTGTCTCCTGTATCTAAACACAGGTCGCTAAGCAACGGCATAAAATGGCCAGGGCTGCACTTATAATATATGTTTTGAATCTGCTGATTATCGATATCGATGCAATATGATTTCTATTTTATTGATATGTTTTTTTTCTATATCGTCCACCCCTACGTCTGACCGCTGGACGTTTGGCAGCGACCGGGCGCCAGCGTTCACGCGGCTCAGAGCGCTCAGAGCTCAGAGCTCGTTGGTTCAGCCTCTAAAACGGGGTCGCATCAGTCAGGAGACATCAGCACAAAGCAGATCCGCGGTTAGAGAAATAACCACGCAGGATTTGAATGTTTTTGCCGTCTCTCTTTGGAGATTGTGCAACCTGAACAACTTCATAAGCCTTCTAATTCTTTATGGCTAAAAAAAATAAATAAAAAATCTGCCTGCAATTAACCATCAAACGGCTGACATGGGTTTAAAAGACGGGGCCGAGCACCGGCGGCCCCTCCACCTCTAAAGCCAGCTTTCTTTGCAGAGAGAAAACGCCGGGGCTTCATTTGGGAACTTCCCTCGCTGGGACACAACCCGCCTATGATTCTTTGTTTGGGACTCTGCGGCGCTGCGCGGGGTTAAGCAGCTGCCGGGGCGCTGGTTCAGCATAAAGCCAGACTGCTGTGGCCGCCGGTGAGCGAACGTTTCTTTCATTTATTAAACTTCTCAGGCCTTCTCCACACACAGTAGACCGGGATCCTGGTCCTCGTTCCTCCTCCCTCCCTCCCTCCAAGCAGACGGGTGAAAACGGCGGGGACACGTCAGACGATAACATTAGAACCTGTTCTTAATAACCAGGTCTCGTTCCGGCCTTTAAAGCATCGAGCTCCCCTCTGCGCCGCCGTTCCTCCGCTCCCCTGCAGCCGTTACATTCCTCACACTCAGCAGCGGTTTTCTAATAATGAATCCTACTAAACCAGCTCCCTGATCCCCACATGAAGAGAAGAACCCCTAACTTTAAGCCCCCCCCCCCGTCAAATGGCTGTGATCCCACCGGTTCTGGCCTGATCTCTCCACCCCGCCCACCCACACGGCTCCGGCCGACAGCTGGCTCCGTACCAGGCCAAACGAAAACACACCCCGTTACGCGGCCCTCTCCTGGGTCTGTGGGGGCGGGGCTTCTTCCACTGGACAGCTGACTGAGTCCTGTTGGACGTTTTTCCATCCGGGTTCAGACGGAGACGCTGAGAAGTAAACGGACGTTTTTTTTCCTCCTGACTCTGACGTTTGTTACCCGGCCGAGTAAGACGCGTCTTTGGAGCAGAGGTGCCAAAAGTATTCACATCCCTCAAGTACACGTATAGAAACTAGGGTTTAAAATACTTCTGTAGAAGTAGAACTCAAACCTTTTACTCAAGTGAGAGTAGAAAAGTAGCAGACATAAAACTACTAAAAGTATTAAAGTAGAAGTAATGCCCCCAACCCCATAATAATTATATAGTATTATAAGATAGACTTTATTGATCTCACAGTGGAGAAATTCACTTGTCACGTCAGCTTAATAATCAAAAAGAAGGAAATGGTGCATGAGGTATTTACAGTGCGTCCACATATATACTGTGGATCGAGAGAGAAAAAAAGTGATGTTAATATTAAAAAACATTGGATTGGCTGTTTCACCCACATACATGTCCATTGAAAACGACCCATTTAGTTCAATGCACATATATTAAAGGTGCATATAGGAGCAATACTGAGCATCAACGCGGGTTTCATGGAGCAGAAGATCTGATGCCTGGTTGCCTTTAAGTATTGGAGCAAAAAGTCAAACTTCAGAGACATCAGTAAGCTTTTAGTTGTTATTAGGATAGAAAGGAACATCCAAGCATAGCTACGGGAATATGTGAGGGCAACAGCTTTAAGATAAGAGGAAAATGGCCCGGCGATTTGCTTCTTTTGAAAACCTCGACACGTTTCTTGTGACCCTGTCGACAATTTTTCAACTCAACGTTTTTATGTTTCTGCGATGAAGCTCTAAAATCTCTTTGACCCGTTTTTGTCTGCCAGAAAGCTGCCTGACCAAAAGGACTTTGGCCGCCAAACGCTTAAAGCCAATAAGTAATCGGCTTTATACAGCTTTGGGTTGGAAAATGTGTCTTAAAACTGATGCCAACAAAAATGCTTAATAATTCTGCTCAGTGTCATTTTTTAAAAACACGTTTTATTATCTTTGAGTGACGTCTGACTCGTCCATCAGAAACCACTTTATTGGCTGAATGAAATGAATTATAACTCTAAATCTGCCAATTTATTTTAGCCTCAACTGTGTGAGATCTCAGCCTTTTTATGGCTACTTATCATTTGCCCCAAAAGCACCGAATATGTAAAATAAAATAAACGGTAAGTATGACTATGAATCCAAAAGGCCATCAGCACAGGTAAATAAATCCACGTGCCGGCAGGCCCTGAGTGGAGCTCTAACGAGGAACGTGGAGAGAACCTGGCTTTTCTGAACGTCATTTATTTAAAAATCGCTCCGATTTGTAGGAAGCTGCAACGCTCTGTTCTGCATTATGGACCCGCGATACTCCCATTTGACCCGCTACCTTCTGTGCTTTTAGGTAACGTTTGACATACAAGAAAAAGACTAAAAGATTATCAGGCACCATAGTTCGGTTTATAAAAAAAAAGATGTACTCTAGTTTTTCCAGCAGGTTTTGATTTGCACAAACATGTCTAGTGACGCCTAGAAAATCGACTGAAAATTTCCCAGTAACAAAAAATAAAAAAGTGAAAAAATACAGAAAGTGTTTTAAACTGTTAATCTAAACAGTGAAATTCAATAAAATAAGTTTTTGATGAGAAGCATGAGCAATAAATGTAAAGCATTATAAACATAGGTCAAAGTAAAGAAAATAAATAATAAATTGGTACCAGCTGCATCATTTAAAGTTTCTTTTCAAAACTTTTTATGTTTTATGCAATTGCAAATTTAACGGAGATGCTACAAATGTTCATTTCTCCCCTTGTCTCAACTTTGTAAATGTCTTGTCAGCAATTTATAGAATATTTTTGGACGTTTGAGATAAAAACTTCGAGGTCCGATTTAACCGTAAATCGATTTCCTGTCAACACTCAGCACCCCCACGCTGCCTTCCTCCTCCCATGTCTGTAAACAGTCCATGTCCATCAATTGGAGATTAGAACAATACTCATATCTCATGTATCATCGTAATTTTGAACTGTCTAATAATGGCTTTTAGGCCCATTTATTGACCGTGGTTCCCTTTATCCCCATTCAGGACAGCTCAGTAATAGAAATTTGATTATGACCAGTAACCAAACCAAAATAACTGAGTGACCTCGTGCTGAGAGATATTATTAATCCAGTCATAAAAACAAAGAATCCTCTTTGCTAACAAAATAAGATCAGAGGAAACCCCTTTAAACTCACTGTTATAAAAGGTATATAGACATGTATAATGCTTATAAAAACAAAGACCAAAAAACAGTTTGATTATGATAAAATAAGGTTATATACACCATCTTCATAGTGTCTTGATGGTCCTGTTTGAGCCAAAAAACTAATTCGCCCTCGGGCGCAATCAAACCAATATAAACAGATATGACGCCATCTAGCGACAGTATCGCAGAACTATCATAATGCAGGTTTGTTAATTAATAATTCACTGGTACACAAAGCGTGACTGAAGACCAACCATTATTAATTAAATAAATTGATCTACAGCAACTTTCAGAGCTTCATATCAGAACATTGACTCACGTCAGTCAACTCTGCGGTCACATCTGAGTCTCGGCAGGTGTAGCGTCCGCCTCAGTGAACACCAACGTTCGTACTGGATTCCCAGCGACATTCCAGTCTTTTCTCTTCTCGAATCATATATTTTTTGCGTTTTTGTTCACTGGATCTTGGACCAGTGAACCTTGGACCTTTTCTGCATTGTTTCGCTGGGAGATGCTAATAGCTGTTAGCCGCTGCCTTGTTTTAACTCCTGCTGCACATGCGCAGTGTCGTACTTCCATTAAAATTGTAAACACAAAAGGCTTTATTTACTAACAAATTGAGCAAAAACAAAGCATAAAATAACTAATACGTCAGCAGGATGTGATAATCCTTCATAAAAACTGTGTATGCAACCAGAGTGAGCTACTGATGTATAAGTAAATAAAAAAAAAAAAAAGTTAAATAACATGGCTATGCACCTTTACACACTGGAACAGACAGACATATTGTTGGTCCAAAACAAGAAGATTAAAGCTGAAAAATGTACAAAAATTCAGAAAGGCTACAACAAAAGCACCTGGTGAGGTTTCTTATATGCAAACCACTGAATCGTTGTGGTAATGATTATTGTTTTTTTTTCATCTGGACTAACTCCGATCAGCTGGATCTCCTCATGCATACCGCTTTGACTCATCTTGATGCTATACCTACACTAACGCAGTAAGTAGTTATTACCTTCGACAAATCACTGCTGAAGGCAGCAATGTTCAGCGTCTGAACCAGATCCAGTAACCAACCAAAGCTCCCAGCTTAAAACCGCGATCTAAGCGGGTCTCTAGGGGACAAAAACGCTTTTAATTGAGCGCACTTATCTGCAGCTTCTTATTGGTCAACTGCAACTCAAAAAAATAAAAGTTATAGAAGAATTGAATATAGACCAATGTGCAATTTATTTTCTATATGAATCCAGATTTGTAAAATGTTGGAATCAAGTGTTTTACTCTTCCAGGTTTTTCATGGCTGTGTAGGAAGCTCGTCTCACGAAGATATTTGAGCTTTTATCAGATTTACACATTATACCAGACAGATACATCCATCAATCCATCTGGGTAGGTGATCCCTACAGAGCTAATGGAAAAGCAACACTTAAAGTGATCTGAAGTGCTCTGAAAGCCTTTTTAACACGTCATGCACTATATCAGCATTGCAACGGACTGCCTGGATGCAACGTGTGGAGGTCTACTGTGGAGGTCTAAAGTACTGGGGCCAGGTGGATGGACCCTCACTGCCCTCGATGGAATCACTTAGAAAGAATTTTTTTACACCAAATTATTTAGTTTAAGCAAGAAAATACCTTTCCAATGCAATTTAGACATTTGCAGCAGTTTACAGTCTGTAATTCTGGGGGGAAAATCCCTCAGTTCACATCAAAACATCTACAAAGCTGGAGCCCAAAACAACAAATTAAACACAAACAAATGTAATGTTAACATTTTGTTTAGCTATCGCCATGAAACCTTCAGAAACGCTTTAATGTTCAGCCATTTCAGTAGTTACAATAAATATAATTTTGACATGTTAGCAACAGGGCAAATTCTGCTATGAAAAAAAACAGCAAACTGTTGTTTTCCAGGGAAACCTTATAATTCATAAAGATAAGAATTATTTCAGATTTACTTCTGGACACAGTTTTGCTCGTGCTCGAAAAGTAAAAGTGTACAGCTAGAAAGTTGATTAAAAGACAGGATTTATAACACTCTACGTCTTTCATGTAACTCAAACTAGGGCTGGACGATATAGGAGTAAAAACATATCGATAAAATAGAAATCATATTGGATCAATATTGATATTGATCAACAAATTTAAAACATATATTTAAATGCAGCCCTGGCCATTTTATGCTGTTGCTCATCAACCTATTTATTTATAGGTAAGGAACACAAATACTGAATTCAAACTCAACCCTTTATTCAACCAAGTTTTAACCAAAACTGCAAGTTCTTAAAAAACAAAAAAGAACATGTGCTCTCTGAACTCTTTGAAGGGGGCGGGGCTTGGTGACGATGCATTCCTGGGTCTGCGTTGTGATTGGTTGGGAGGATGTTACTACTGTAATATTAAACCACATGCTTAGAATGCATAAGGAAGGGAAACTGTTCTTCTATTGAACTTTTTGTTGACCTTTTACTTCTATCAAGGATATACGGCTATCGGTCGATATATTTTGTTACTGAATTATCGTCCAGCCCAACTCAAACACCAGTTAGTTTATTCCACTAAAGGTTCAACACATGAACAGAAATGCAAAAAAAAAGGAAAACAGCCCATGGATGATATTCTAGATGTTTCTTTTACGTTATCAATAGGGACCGACTATAAAACAGAGCCGCACCATATATCGCACATTTTATCATCATCACAATATCATGGATCACAATATGCTTAACGCAAAGAGCTGCCTGGAGCGCAATAGGCGTTGGCTAATTATTGAAGCGCCCTGCATTCAGACTCTAGTGCCCCTAATGTGTTTGCTGACCTTTGTTGTTTAATGCAACATGAAACGTTTAACACAAAGAAATGGTAAAGTTGCTAAAAATGACAGCTAAATTGTTTCAATCCCAAAACATCAGAAGTTGGATAGACTATAAAAAAAAATCGTGTTTTAGGTGGAAATGATGAATGTTTTTGTCTTTTAGCAGCTGGATAGATTAATCATTATCTAGGTTCTATGTTTGCTACGATCCTAAAGCAAGAGACATAAAAGTTTTATTTTCTTTCTTTATTCATCAAAAGTTATATTGTTATCGCAGCATTTACTTATATTATCGCGACATTTCCTGATATCGTCCAGCCCTACTATAAAACACTTCTGTCGCTGATGAATCGCTGCAGTCAGCTGCTCAACCGCAGCATCCGGGGATGTAGGGCCAGGCCATAATTCGATTAATTCAAATTTACAATTTATTAAGATTTATTTTTTGAAATAGAAAAAAAATCTATTTTATTTTGCATTCATTGGGCTTCCATGAAGAGAACAGCATGCAATGCTGAATATATGCTTAGGAAAATATATCTTCAAGATAAGATATATAAGACGACACGCTTTAATTTATTCATGTACTTTTTTTAAGTTAGTTTGAAGCTACCAGATGATAAAGCTAATCCTATGTTAGTAATGGTTGTCGTCCATTTATCAGTACCGAGGTGAAGGTGTTCGTTATATACTGATTTTAGGTCGTATCGATCCAAATTGATAGCCTCAAATGTGCCGACGGAAACATAAATAAAGGGGGTGACCATGACGCAAAAACTCAGAGAGGTTGGAATATTGTGACAGTAAAAAAAAAGAGGAAAAAAGTTAAGGAACATGTGGATAAACTGGAACCATTATGGTTAACATCTCTACGTAGAGCAGCAACACTAGAGCTGCATGAGCTCCAACATCATGCAGCTCTCGTGTTGACCTAGAAAAGGAGAAACACGCAGTAATCAAAGCCACCATCAAGCGTTTAGACCTATAAATGAATCGGATTACTTTGATACTTTTGCAGATTTTCTCAAACTGCAAACCAGATGTTGGCTGCAGCCCCTGTCCCATTTCGCCAGATTGCCATCGCAGAACGTCTGTGGATTCCATTAGGATCACGAGACGGAGCAACACGGAGCGGCGGGTAGCCGGAAAGCGGCGCTCGGCCTTCCAACCCCTTTTACAGACGGCGATCTGAAAAGTGTGGCAGGCTCCCCTGAGTCACCAGTGTGCAAAACGGGCTTTTGGGGGGGCTCGTGTTTCTAGCAGCTTTCCACGCCGCGGCCTTTTAAGGTTCGCAAAAGAGCTCAGGCTCAGTTGCCGCTAGGGCTGAACAATTGATCGCATTTTCAATATAATCACGATTTAAAAAAGCGCAATTTCCAAATCGCAGAGGTCTGCAATTTTTGGCTATGTAACAATTAGGGAATTAGCCACGTCCATTAGGTGTTGGTAATATGTTTAAAGTGGGTTTGCCTCCACATGGAAGGGAAGACAGTTGCAGCAGTTGCAACTTGTTTTAGAGTTTGTATAATCATACATAGCATTAAGTACAGGTCAATCAGTTCTTGTTTTGAATAGTCCTTGTTTACAAACATCTTTTTTTTAGAGGCCATTTTTGTTGCTTGTGGTTAACGCAGAGAAAAGTCAAAATTGCAATTTTGGTTGAAATATATTGTAGGCAGAACGCGATAATTTCTGCTCTGAGTTTAGATGCTGCGGGTCTTTTAGCACCTAATCTGCACAGCAAGGAAATAAAATGATTTGTTGTTTGTATATGTTTAAAAAGACATGATAAATAAACTGAAAAAAAAATTGCATTAAATCGCAATATTAAGAAAAAAAAAAAAAAAAATCGCAATTAGATTATTTTCCAAAATCGTTCAGCCCTAGTCGCCGCCGACATCCGGAAACACGAACGTGCTTTAAGCTCGGCCGTGGCGGCGGCATCCATCTTCCCAGCAACACCGACAAGGTCTCGTCTGACCAGAGCGCCTTCTCCTCACGTGTTCGCTGCGTCCTCCTGCATGGCAAACCGTGACTAGGAGATCCTACGGCTATCGTTCAATGATTGCTCCTTGTAGCTAGACCAATGCAGTGCAGGATTAACAGATCCCCTCTACCTGAGCAGCAGGTCTCTGCAGCTCCTCCATAGTTACCTATAGCCCTGTTTAGTGTTTTCCTGACACGCTCCCCTCAGCTGAGGCGTTTTCACGTGACCCACCGGTCAGAGCCGAGGGACGTTTTATTTAAGCCCGTCAGAGTGAAAGGGGGCTTAATATGAATTTCCCATAAACATTTAGCCAGCCACGCTTAATTAACCGACTCGTGTCATTCTATCACATAAAAACCACAAAGATCGTGGCTGCGATACGACAAAGGTTTTTTTTTTATTATTATTTTTTTTATTGTAAATGAAAGGGGTTTCGTCGAACGAGGGTGGAAAAGAAAGGAGAAAAACTCATCTGAAACTACAACGCATTTAACTGAAGCCTCGAGGGTCTCGCCGGGTGAACAAAAACCACAAACACACATTCCTGTGCAGGAAAATGCACAGCAGTCACACAGAGGAGGTGGTGGGGGGATTAATTGATAGAGGAGAGGGTAGACAGCTCTTTCTTGAGGAGAGGGTCAGGAGAAAGACGAGAGGAAGCCTGGGAATGAAAGGCCGGCTGGCAGGCCAAAGTGTTGGGAGACCTGGGGATCAGCAGGAGGAGGAGGAGGAGGAGAAAAGCTTGGCTGCAGTCCTGAAGGAAAGAAAAGGCAGGGATTTCACCAGATGATGGACTGAAGGAGGGAGGAAGGGAAGAGAAGGGAAGGGAAGGGGAGGGATGAGGATTAGGGCAAAGAAAGGCGAGCAGGGAATGCCTCCCATTGTAATGAGGATGTTTGGTGAGAAATGTGCCAACCTAAAGAAAGAAGCCGTGGATGTGGACCAGCAGCATGTAGCCATCAGGAATGATTATTCTCGCTGCACAGCTGCAAACAGCCTCCGATCTCCAGTTTGGCTCAAGTTTAAAGTTCCTGACCATGCATTATTTAAAAAAAAAAAAAAAAAGTAGTAAAACAAACCCTCCCCGTCCGTGCTTTCCCACAACACTGAGTTTTTTATTTAGTTGTTTAAATGTCTACTCCTATTCCCGTGCCATGCACCGAAAACCAGGAGAGAGAAAAAAAAAAAAGAAGGTGAAATCACGGCAGCTCACTCACTCACCCAAAGTCTTGGTCCATGGACTTGAAGAAGAATTTGTAGTTGGGCTTGTTGAGGACCTGCTTGAAATCCAGCAGGGTGAGATTCTCCGCAGCTATGGGGATCTTCACCAGGTACGGGGTCTCCTCTTCGTCGATGTGATAGATGATTTTGGTCTCCGCCATCTCTGCGCCGCGAAAGCCGGACCTTTTGTTTTTGTTTGTGTTTTTTTTTTCTCCCCCCCGAAAGGAGACGGAGGGGCGTCGAGGTAGCGCTAACTTGTTGAGGAGGGGGGACTCGGCTAGGTGGCTAACGAGATGAAGCGCCGAGCGGACGGACGGCGGCCGTTGGGATTTTTCTGGCCGAGCCCGCTGACACAAAGCGCCGAAAAGCGCCGCTCCAAACCTCCGCGGACGACTTTCCGCTCGCGCCGACGCTCGTTGCCCTCCGTTACCGTGGGGCAGAACACGGCAAACACGCTACATCCACACGGCTAAAACTTCCAGCAACTTTTCCCCCCAACAAAAACATAAAGAGGAGCAGGAGGGAGGGGAGGGGGGGCTAAAAAAACTTCTTCAACGCTTGTCGCGAGCCAACGCGGCGTGTGACGTAATTACGTAGCCCCCCCAAAAATTCTATTCACGTGCTGTCCCAGCCAGGCGCCGTCTACCAGGTAGGGAGCTCAAGGAGTGCCAGAGATAGGGAAAAAAAGAGAGATGTGTTCCTTTGAAAGAGTTTTGGTTGTTTTTTTTTTTTTTATTGGGGTTCTGTAAAGTTTAAATGGATAGTAATGAACTTTATAAAAAATACCTACGGAGCCCCTAAAGGGACATAGAAGGGAAAGAAACGTTCTCGTGTGCAGGAGATTGCTAATTTGTGTACTGAAATATTGTTACAACACGAAGATAACATGTTAATAGTTTAACAAAACGTACACACTGCCTTCCTTGTGTTTTTTGGCCGACAGTGTTATGAATATTTTTCACGTTTTCAAAATGTTTAACAGCAGATCTTCTTTTGCGGTCATCTTTAACATTGATGAAAAAAATAACTTATCTGATGCACATGACAACATATATGTTGTTGTTTTTTGTTTGTTTTTTTGTTTGTTTGTTTTTTTACAATATTATTCTTTTTTTTCTTCGGTGTCCCTAAAGGGGCTCTGTACATGTCACGGTAGGTTTGTGGAAAAGTGAAGAAATCCTGGAAGAGATGGAAGGCTAATGGCTACGGAGGGTTACAAGGGACAAAATTAAATAAATTAATATGTAATGAAATGAATTTACCATGAAATAATGGTACCATTAAATCTTTTTTTGTATTTATTAATATAATTAAACATCAATTTTCCAATAAAAAGCATGTTTCTCACATGTACAAAACCTTGTTAATGGTTATACCAAACAATACTCTATAAAATAAAAATAAATGGGAGCGAGGTTGAGAGGTTCCGACTAGAGATAGTCGGACTCACCTCGACGCACCGCTCTGGCTCCGGAACCAGTCTCCTTGAGAGGGGCTGGACATTCTTCCACTCTGGAGTTGCCCATGGTGAGAGGCGCCGAGCTGGGGTTGGCATACTTGTTGCCCCCCATCTCGGTGCCTGCACGTTGGGGTTTTCCCCGGTGAACGAGAGGGTGGCCTCCCTCCGCATTCGTGTGGGGGGACGGGTTCTGACTGTTGTTTGCGCTTATGCGCCAAACAGCAGTTCGGATTACCCACCCTTTTTGGAGTCCTTGGAAGGGGTACTGGAGAGTGCCCCTCCTGGGGACTCCCTCGTTTTGCTGGGGGACTTCAACGCTCACGTGGGCAATGACAGTGGGACCTGGAGGGGCGTGGTTGGGAGGAATGGCCCACCTGATCTGAACTCGAGTGGTGTTTTGTTGTTGGACTTCTGTGCTCGTCATGGATTGTCCATCACAAACACCATGTTCAAGCATAAGGGTGTCCATATGTGCTCTTGGCACCAGGACACCCTAGGTCGCAGTTCAATGATCGACTTTGTTGTCGTTTCATCTGACCTGCGGCCGCATGTCTTGGACACTCGGGTGAAGAGAGGGGCGGAGCTCTCCACCGACCACTACCTGGTGGTGAGTTGGCTCCGATGGCGGGGGAGGAAGCCGGTCCGACCGGGCAGGCCCAAACGTACTGTGAGGGTTTGCTGGGAACGTCTGGCAGAGTCCCCTGTGAGGCGGAGCTTTAACTCCCACCTCCGGGAGAACTTTAAACACGTCCCGAGGGAGGCGGGGGACATTGAGTCTGAATGGACCATGTTCCACGCCTCTATTGCTGAGGCGGCTAGTCGGAGCTGTGGCCGCAAGGTTGTCGGTGCATGTCGTGGCGGCAACCCTCGAACCCGCTGGTGGACACCAGCGGTGAGGGAAGCCGTCAAGCTGAAGAAGGAGTCCTATCGGGCTTTTTTGGCCTGTGGGACTCCGGAAGCAGCTGATGTGTACCGGCAGTCGAAGCGGCAGGCGGCTCGGCTGGTCGCCGAGGCAAAAACTCGGGCGTGGGAAGAGTTCGGAGAGGCCATGGAGAAAGACTTCCGTACGGCTTCGAAGCGATTCTGGTCCACCATCCGGCGTCTCAGGAGGGGGAAGCAGTGCAGTACCAACACTGTTTACAGTGGGGGTGGTGTGCTGCTGACCTCGACTCGGGACGTCGTGCGTCGGTGGGCGGAATACTTCGAAGACCTCCTTAATCCCACCAACACGTCTTCCATTGAGGAAGCAGAGCCTGAGGACTCTGGGTCGGGTTCTCCCATCTCTGGTGCTGAGGTTGCCGAGGTTGTTAAAAAGCTCCTCGGTGGCAAGGCTCCGGGGGTGGATGAGATTCGCCCTGAGTACCTTAAGGCTCTGGATGTTGTGGGGCTGTGTTGGTTAACGCGGCTCTGCAACATTGCGTGGACATCGGGGGCAGTTCCTCTGGATTGGCAGACTGGGGTGGTGGTCCCCCTATTTAAAAAGGGGGACCGGAGGGTGTGTTCCAACTACAGAGGAATCACACTCTTAAGCCTCCCTGGTAAGGTCTATTCAGGGGTTCTGGAAAGGAGGGTCCGTCGGATAGTCGAATCTCGGATTCAGGAAGAGCAGTGTGGTTTTCGTCCTGGCCGTGGAACACTGGACCAGCTCTATACCCTCAGCAGGATTCTTGAGGGGGCATGGGAGTTTGCCCAACCAGTCTACATGTGCTTTGTGGATCTGGAGAAGGCATTCGACCGTGTCCCCCGGGGGATCCTGTGGGGGGTACTCCGGGAGTATGGAGTACCGGACCCTTTAATAAGGGCTGTCAGGTCTCTGTACGACCGGTGTCAGAGTCTGGTCCGCATTGCCGGCAGTAAGTCGGACTCGTTTCCGGTGAGAGTTGGACTCCGCCAAGGCTGCCCTTTGTCACCGATTCTGTTCATAACTTTTATGGACAGAATTTCTAGGCGCAGCCAAGGTGTTGAGGGGATCCGCTTTGGTGGCCTTAGGATTGCGTCTCTGCTATTCGCGGATGACGTGGTCCTATTGGCTTCATCGGGGCGTGATCTACAGCTCTCACTGGAGCGGTTTGCAGCCGAGTGCGAAGCGGCCGGGATGAAAACCAGTGCCTCCAAATCCGAGACCATGGTCTTGAACCGGAAAAGGGTAGAGTGCCTTCTCCGGGTTGGGGAGAATGTCCTGCCCCTAGTGGAGGAGTTCAAGTATCTTGGGGTCTTGTTCACGAATGAGGGGAAGATGGAGCGGGAGATCGACAGGCGGATTGGTGCAGCGTCTGCTGTGAAGCGGGCGCTGTACCGATCCGTTGTGGTGAAGAGAGAGCTGAGCCAAAAGGTGAAGCTCTCGATTTACCGGTCGATCTACGTTCCTACCCTCATCTATGGTCACGAGCTTTGGGTCGTGACCGAAAGAACGAGATCCCGGATACAAGCGGCTGAAATGAGTTTTCTCCGTAGTGTGTCTGGGCTCTCCCTTAGAGATAGGGTGAGGAGCTCAGTCATCCGGGGAGGACTCAGAGTAGAGCCGCTGCTCCTCCACGTCGAGAGGAGCCAGTTGAGGTGGCTCGGGCATCTGGTCAGGATGCCTCCTGGACGCCTCCCTGGAGAGGTGTTCCGGGCACGTCCCACCGGGAGGAGGCCCAGGGGAAGACCCAGGACACGCTGGAGGGACTATGTCTCCCGGCTGGCCTGGGAACGCCTTGGGATTCCTCCAGAGGAGCTGGCCCAAGTGGCTGGGGAGAGGGACGTCTGGGCCTCCCTACTGAAGCTGCTACCCCCGCGACCCGACCCCGGATAAGCGGAAGACAACGGACGGACGGACGGACGGACGGGAGCTGGGGTTAAATAGTACAACTGATGATGTTGAATGGGAAACAATGTAAGGGTATTGATAGTGACATGTGGAAAGAGCTTGAATGGAAGATAAAGAAAAATAGGTTCTTAAGGACACCTTCAGTGCTTGATTTACAACTCTCTATTGATATGTCTGCTCATTCTTCTTAGCTCACACTATTAAGCATATTTTCTGATGTTGTCAAAATATGTTCTGTATTGTTCTCTAAACATATTGATAAAACAAAGTTAACCTTATATAATGAAGATAATGACCTTTTTGTTTTTTTAAAAGAGATTTTAACGACAAAGGCAGGCCTTTAAAATATAATAACTGAATATTGGTCTTCTTTAAAAAAGAGGAAAACATGCTGATACTTAGTAACAATCTTTAAGAAAAGAGTATTTTTGTGTCAAAGGGACACACACAGCATAAAGTAGGATTACGTTATAAATATAAACTGCCAGTTGTCCGTCTGGTTGGTTACATTTTATCGCTCAGTTGTGACGTCTGCTGTTGCCCTGAAGACAATAAGAGTTATTTATAAAGTTAAAATTAAATTTATACCTGGGGGGGAAAAATTGTGTTCAGTGAGTAGTGAGTGCCTCAACAACAGCAACAGTTGCTCATGTGGCCCTTTGGGAAAAGTAATTGCTAACGGCTGTCCTAAAGGAACAGCAGTTTATTGGACCTCACCAGCCGACCGGTGCTTGGGTTACACTCAGGTCTGAGGCTGCTGAGAGTCCAGTTACAGACAGGAGATTAAGACAAAACTGCTTGAAAAAATGTTGTATTTACGCTTTTGCAAATAGATCTAGGAAATAGCGGTCAATTGTATCGCTTCAGGCAGGCGGTGGCTGTTAACGTCCAATAATATTAATAATGAGATATCTTCACAAGCACCAGATAAAAGAGGATTCTTCATTAATCGTCTGCCTTGAGTTCCAGAATATCAGCTTTTGGAATTTTATTATAGTCACAAGCAAAAATGATTTAAAGTGAAGTTTGTTTCTTTTTTTTAACTTTCCCAAATGTTGTTTAACCAGCTTAATTTGAGGAATGATGACTTGCACAGTTTTTGTTTTCATAAATATAGTAATTTTATCAGACAACAACAAATGTCGGAAAATCGTTTGAAATTCCCCGGAAAATTCCAGTGCTGATTATTTACTTTAAGTCGGTTTCAAATGATTTCTGCCAAATGGGCCTCTCTTAAACCAATAAAACACTCCAAATGCATGAACACATAGACGCAATACAGAGAAAAAAAAAAAAGAAAACGTAAGCACAGGAGCATTATCTAACAACCACATAATAGAATCTGTGCAACCTACCACTGTTCATATTCATAACATTATTTCAACAGTTCAACAAATCAAAAATGGGGCACAGACAAGATCCGAGTTTAAGTAATTATGATTATTATGATAATATCATAAAAGAAGCAGTTTTACACTGCCATTTATTTCATCTGTTTATTTAAAACATGTTCATTCGTGATCCTTGGTAACATTGTGTGTGTGTTAGGTGAGGCGGGAGTCGTTGGCAGAACAGTTATGGTACAATTACATCCTCTGTAATGACATTATCAGGCATGATAAACAGGAAGCTCCACTCATGGCCACTTTATTAGGTACACCTGTTTGGGACGTTGACACAGATTTTGCAAATCAGCCCGTCTTGCGGCGTAGATGACCTGCTGTTGTCCAAACCGAGCATCAAAACGGGGCAGAAAGGAGGTCTAAGAAGAGAGGTGTTGCTTCTAATGCCGGACCAGCGGGTCTCAGTGTTTTAAGGAACCGCTGATTCTGCTGGGATTTTCATGCACAGCCATCTGTCATGGTTGTGTTGAATGCGTTGATGTCAGAGGCCGGAGGAGAATGGGCACCAGGGGTGGATTTACCATTAGGCGGAACTAGGCAGTTTCCCCAAGTTCCTGGGGGCCCCGTTTATCCAGCCAGGCTTTGATAAAGATGTTGTTTCATCAGACTAAGAGAGTCCAGCATCATCCACTCTGCTGGTAAGCAGTCAGCACAGTGTACTTCCTGAAGATGACCCAGCTCTGGCCAATCAGCTGTCTGACCATCCACGCTGCTCAATAGTACTGAGAGGACCGCTCCAGGTGAAGAACAGGAAATGGAGACGGGCGCAGATTTACTTCCAGCTATTATTTCATTCATATAAAAAAATGGAGATAAGCAGATCATGGCTTGTCTAATAGAAAAAGGGACAAAAGAAAACATAGAGGAAAACAACAAGAAAAGGGATAAGAGAGGGACAAAAGGTAGAAAAAAATGTATGTCTATTAAAATTTTTGTATCTGCATATAATGGGTCTGTTTCATGTGTTGTCTTCACAATTCAGAGGGCCCCATGCCTTTCTTTGCCTAGGCCTTATAGGAAAATTCCCTAAATCCGCCCCTGATGGGCAGACCACTTCCAGAGGATAGAAAGACAACAGCGGTTTAAATAACCACTCAACCAAAGCCTGCGGACGACTATCTCTGAAAGCTCAGCACTTCCAACCCTGAAGCAAATGGACTACAGCAGCGGAGGACCCCACCGGGCTCCACTCCTGGTCAGCTGAGAGCAGAAAGCTGAGGCCACATTCACAGAGGCTCAGTGCAACTGGCCAATGACAGTTTTGAAAAAACGTGGCACGTGGTCATTCGGGTCTCAATTTCAGCTGCCACATTCCGACTGGTATGCGGGGAGTCTGGAGTAGACCACATGACAGCACGGACCCATTAAGCCCTGACTCAGTAGTTCAGGCCAGTGGAGGTGGTCTAATGGCGCGGGAGGGTTGTTTTCTTGGCACATATCAAACATCTTAGCCTCACAGCCTACTTACTTATCGGTGCTGAGCATCCCTGTATGATGGCCACCTGGATGGCTACTCCCAGCCGGATAATAATCCACGTCACACAGCTCAAATAGTAACAAACCGGTTCCTTCAACATGTAAATTAGTTCTCTGGTCTCCAACGTTCTCATGAGACCCCGGCCTCAGCAGAGCAGAGCACCGTCAGGATCGAGGATGAGCAGCAGACGCATGTGCAGCAGCTTTTATTTGAATGACACCGTGTGAATTTAGACCAAAATCTTCTCGGTGTGTTGCTGGCACCTTGCAAAGCGCGTCTAATAAAGCGGCCGACCACGGCAAACGACAGATGTGTAGATTATGTTGTTCTCACCTGACGCTAGAGGGAGCTCTTCATCCATGTAAAAAATGTATATATATATATCTGGCAATAAAAGCCACCATCCACTCTGAGGTATTTAAGTACATTCGACAATAATTTCAGCTCTTCACAGTCTAAATGGAAACGCACTCACACATCCTCCCTCCCTCCCGCCCGCCCACCAGCTAAAACTTCCTGTTGAAGAAATGCGGCCCGAACACCACGCCGACCACGCAGGTGATCACAAACAGCACCCAAAAGACGACCGCCAGCAGCTGCACGCACAGCAGGGTCCTCCTGCTCTGCTGGATGACCCCCTGCTCGCCCATCAGCCCGGGAGCGGCGCCGTACGGCCTGCCCGGGTGCATCTGCTGCACCTGCAGGCTGACGGTGGGCAGGATGATGAAGCGGCTGTCCCTGCTGCTGGAGCTGGAGCTGGTGGCCCCGCCGTCCAGCGAGAGCACCACTCGCTGCGTGACCGTGGCCACGCGGGTGGCCACCGTCGCGGGCATGCGGAAGGCCACGTGGGACAGCCTGGACATGATCTGGGAGTTGCAGGGCAGGGCGAGGGCGTTGCCGGCGTGAAGAGGGGTTAAGTGGCGGCACAGGGGGCAGGGGATGGCCTGCGGGCCGTGGCGGGGGTCGGCGGGGTCGCAGGGGCTGAGCTGGATCCTCTGCAGGCACTCCGTGCAGAAAACGTGGAGGCACTCCAACATGCGGGGGCTTTTGTTGTACTGGTTGTACTCCTGGTAGCAGACGGGACACTCCAGATCCACGGCCTCCCCGGGGCCGGGGCAGGCCGCTGCACCAGCCGGCTCCCCCTGCTGGGACCCCGCGACGACGTCCCCCGGCATGCCTGGAGGACGGCCGCACGGAGCTGAACTCTGGGAGAAGTCGCGGACGAAGCCTTTGCGAAAACTGGGGGAATCTGTAAGGAGAAAATTGTTGATAATGATCTCTGGTTGAAAAACTTTCAGGAAGAGTTTTCTAACCAGCACCCTCTCCCCCTGAATAACGTCTTTGTTTATACAAGAGCAAATTCAAGTCATGAGTCACAGCATTCTCCCCCACTAACCCAACACACCCAACGTGGGGGTAAAGTAAAACACACAAAAAAAGACAAGATGTAGAGGGGAAAAAAGCAATAAGTCACTGTAAACCTTTTCCCAAATGTCTGTCCGTGTCTGGGCACGTACGCTTGTTTTTTGTTTAGTCATCTAAAGGAGCAGCTGGATGACTGCATGAACATGAAACATTTAGGGGAAGTACAAACAGTTTGAGAAAACTGATAAGGGGAACGTAAAATCCTAAGAAAAGACCGGAAAAAAACTGGAGGTTTAAACTGAAGATTTGCAATTACTGGAACTGGTAATCCCATTTACAAGTTGGTACAAATCTTGCTAATCTGAGAGCAACAAAAAGAATACGGTGATTTTTGCTTCTTTGAATTACTCGACAGATCTCAGGACTTTCATTATTTTTCTTGCACTGTGTTGCGCAAAAATGTAAAATTTTTAATTTGTGAGTTGTCCACTTTTCTTGTAATATTTGAGAAACATCTTGGTCAACAGTCCTCCAGGTGTTCTGAAGGTCGTTCAACATCTTTTTTTAGAACTGGGTCACTTTTTCACTCTTTTTCGGTCCTGTCCTTGTCTTCTACCATGGCAGCATATTTTGCAGAGTGTGCTAAAAAAATGAGGAACCTGAACTAGAAGAGAACATGATAAAAAAGGGTCACGCTCAGGATGAACGCTGTCCGAAAGTCACATATTTTAGAATTTTAGTTCACTGTATGTTAATATTTAGGCCCGAGCAGCTAAGCGCTGCGAAGGCCTATTGTATCTGTGTTGTTTCTTATTATTATTATTCTGCCCCCCTAAAGAGGGGCCTTTTTGGGGGCCTTACCATTTTCAAAAACTCACCAAACTTGGCGGATGCAAGAAGACTGTTTAAAAATTTTGGATTTTAAGGTCGTCACAAAAATCAAAAGAAAAATGCCTCAACGGCGCCACCTAGAAATTTTCAAAGGACCCTTTGCTATTCACTTACTTCATCGTAGAGTAATGAAATTTTGTACAGTTGTAGATCTAAGCAAGACGCTCAGAATTTACAATTAACGTCATAGTGCAAATATCACAGGAAGTCGGCCATTTTAGATTGAAAGTCGTAATTTGACCTCATTTTTGACGTTTACAGCATTGGTATTTGATCGAACTCGTCCTAGGGATTTCGAGCGAGCGGCTTAAAACTCCGTCAGTCTGATCATAAGGCATGGCCAATTAAAAGTTATCAAAACGGTGAGTTTTTGAGCATTTTGAAGGGGCGTTAGCAGGGGTCAAAGTTCACCTACTCGCCACAAAACATAAAACTGTTATATCTCCCACACAGAAACACACAGAGGCACCAAACTTTCTGTGATTGTTCATCATCGGGTCTTCTACAATATCCAATGGTCAAATGATGACATCACTTAGGCCACGCCCCCTGACAACAGGAAAAACTGTTATATCTCCTACACAGAAACACACAGAGGCACTAAACTTTCTGTGATTGATCATCATCGGGTCTTCTACAATATCCAATGGTCAAATGATGACGTCACTTAGGCCACGCCCCCTGACAACAGGAAAAACTGCTATATCTCCTACACAGAAACACACAGAGGCACCAAACTTTCTGTGATTGATCATCATCAGGTCTTCTACAATATCCAATGGTCAAATGATGACATCACTTAGGCCACGCCCCCTGAAAACAGGAAAAACTGTTATATCTCCTACACAGAAACACACAGAGGCACCAAACTTTCTGTGATTGATCATCATCGGGTCTTCTACAATATCCAATGGTCAAATGATGACATCACTTAGGCCACGCCCCCTGACAACAGGAAAAACTGCTATATCTCCTACACAGAAACACACAGAGGCACCAAACTTTCTGATTGATCATCATCGGGTCTTCTACAATATCCAATGGTCAAATGATGATATCACTTAGACCACGCCCCCTGACAACAGGAAGTGTCATGTTTTATTGTTAGCAGTCGCTATGTTACCCCTCTGAGCTAATCAACATGAACGAGATCCTGGCGGGCGGCCAGCGGTGCGCAAATCCCAGCGGTGGCCAAGGCCGGAGCGGCGCTTGGCTGCGAGGGCCGCTCGATGCCGCTTGCGGCTTTAATTGAACTTCTTTTTCTTCATCAATCACTGTTTTTGGTCTTTAAAACACAACTTTCTGTCTTTCAAGTGTTCTCATTGACACAGTTCATAGATTTTTCAAAGACGTTGGCATGAAACCATGTCTTGGTCATCAGCTGGTGATAACCTGTAAAGATATAATTAAATAATGTGTTTCTGCCAAGCTTTCTTTGATGTTTTTTCATTTGACGCAGATTCATCTGTTCATTTAGGAGCATGCGTATGGCGAAATAATTCAAAGATCAGACAAACAAACAAAACTCTTGAAAAACTGGAAAATGAGTGGAAATGTAAAGTAACGTAAAGAAATAAACAGCTGAAAACTCCCTGTTAAAATGATACAACTCTTGAAAGCAAAGAATAAATAAATGAAGTTCCCCTGCCCCACAGAAGACCAATGGCTAAGAGGGGAAAAAAGCCCTTTGACGCGTGATCTGAAGTCATTTAGGTATCTCCAGCTGAAGGTTATTGCTCACTTTAGTCCCCATTTTAACTGTTTTAATGTGTTTTAACTCTAATAACCCATAATACTAAAATCATAAATAATATCAATTTATATGTTACGCCTGCCTATCCGACTCTGTCATGTTATTTTGCATCATGTTATACTTTCCTGTGGTGTATTATTTTTGCTATGTTATGCTAACATATGTCATGCTATGTTAGCCTATGCTATTATGTCATTGCAAGCTGTGCTATGTTGTAATCCTATGCTCTGCTATGTTATCCTAAACTGTTAGCCCACTTTGTTTTTATTTTGTCATCCAACATCATGTTATCCTTCACTATTCTGCGCTATTTTATAATGTAGTCTGCACTATGCTATGTTACAGGCATAACTAGTGTTGGGGCTGTGTTTCATTAATGTTCTTCATCACCAACAACTAAAAAAAGCAGAAAATAGGTTCCGGTCATCTAAAGATAAGCAATCATAGACTGAATGAGATATAGTTTAAGGCAGCGGCCCTCAAACTGAAATCCCCGGCACACCCGGGGGTCCGTGAACCACGGGTTGGGGGTCAGTGAAACGCATGTTGTTGAGCCTGAGGAGGCTCTGCTGAGGATGCGTCAGGATTGATTTTAGTAACACAATGAACAAATATTTAACTCTGCCCACTTCTTCAAGTAAGGTAAAAGCCAAACCAGCTAAAATTAGGAAGTATGACAGCAGTTACACGGAGTTTGACTTTATCGAGAATGAGGATCTAATCTCCACCAAATCTCTAATATTACTCTGTTTAAAAAATACTATCAGCATGAGGAATCTAAAGGGGCCCTTGGTAAAAAATGTTACCGCTGCTAAGGGGTACGTGGCCACGAAAAGTTTGAGAACCCCCTCCCTGGTTTAAGAACCTGATATTCAATGACGAATCACCAGCCCACACTGAATAAACAGATGATGCTGAGGCTTTTGTTTGGTGTAGGTCCAATGAGCCGCATCAAGATGACTGTCCAAAGCAAAAAGATTCCCAGTCACTGATTCAATTTTGCTACATAAGCAATAAGGGGATTTGTCTCGTCTTTTACAAAGCAACATGTCTGAACAGAACTGTCTGAACAGACTATATTAACTCGTGTTTGAGAAGCCAGTCTGAGGTAACTAAGTTTATCTGGGAAATTACTAAACACAATGATACTCAAACATAAACAAGATGTTGGTTTTAATTTTTATTTGATATGCGTGGACTATGTTTAGTGTCTGATATGTAAGATACCTCTTATTATTCGCCCCTATTAACATCATGGAGGGTTTGTATAGCTCTATAATACCAGAATTTGTTGTCTGGGGGTTTAGCTCCTAGTGGAGTCTCCCTTTGATGGCCTCAAAGGAGGGGTCAGACTAAGGGCAATTATATGAGTCTGATGATATGACTGACCACAACAGGAGGTAAACCTCTGCTAGATTAGGGAGACCTTCCTGGAGCCACACCTTTTTTATTATTTGTCGACTCAGCAACCAACTTCAATTAGATATTTTCAGGCAAATATTACAGGTGTGTGCATCTAGAGGGAAAAAAAACAAAACTAACTCAGCTTTTATTGTTCATATTTCATAAAGTCAGTTAAGTCGTAAGTATTACAAATCTGTTCGGTTTTTATTGAACAAAAGCTAGATAAACACATTCTCTGTCTGGGAACTCCATGTATTTGCCTAGCGTTGTATTTTTGGTTTGCATCTGATTTGAGTTAATTGGGTTGGTCAGAGATGATCTTATATGCAGTGTCCAATTATAACTCCTTGATTCACCGGCCAAGTTGGCCGGTAGATGTAAGAATCAACCAGCCAAGCATATTTTGTACCGGACAAAATACTAATTCTGACTAACTCGTGCTAAATATTTCCACATATTCCCGCTACATAATTAGCCTGAGCTAAACGCTAGTTGTCAGCAAACGGACATGAGGTGGTACTTGCGTCACATCATGTGCAAGGGTTTGTGTACGTGTGTGTTTGTTGTCAATACGAGCTGAAAGCAGAGGAACTTAAAGAAGCCTCCATCCAAATGATGACTAAAAAAACATGACTCATTTAGTATAAACATTTACTCGCCCTGTGGGAGCTAGCCCTCTGAAATTTACTCGCCAAACAGAAAATTTACTGTTGAGTGTTCATTTCGGACCCTGGTTATATGTGAATAGTCTCTACTGCAGCGTGGTTGGTGTCACTTTTTAGAGGCCACACCGCGCTGAGATTCAAAATAAGAACAACGAGACCTTTTTTTGTAAAGGTTCTGGCATTTCAAAAATAACATCAAACTTTGTAATTCCAAATAAATTCATTGACTTTAAACTATCAAAAACAGGTTTCAGGGCGACACACATGCCTCATGGCCAGATAAAGTAGCCTCTATCCTTTACATTTCGGCAGAAATGAGTGAAACGTAAGCTTGTCAGTAGATTTGCTTTGCTCGGATCATCACCTCTGTGTCTGCTGTTTGTTTCCCAGTTTCACAGGGGAACAGCTAAAAGCCAATCTCTGCTCGCTCTTGGGCTGAGGGTGGTTGTGGGAGGTGGGGTTGTTGCTTCGGAGATGGGGTCTCCTTTGTATCGTCCCATGGCAACCTGAAACCTTTCCTCTCACATTTCAGCAACACGTCTGTGCAACCAGAGCCCCAAATGAACTACGCCAGGTAGTGTTTTCATTTTTCTACAGGAAAACAAAACAAAAAAGAAACAGTGACTGATTTCGGAGCTCTTAAACTATCTGAAGCTGTGACGTATAAAAAAAAAAAAAAAAATCAGATAAACTGAAACGTACCTGCAGCAGAGTGTTTTTTTGATCAGAGATCCCTTTGATTCCTCTCTCCAACATCGGTGCTTTTACTCACACACGCCTATCTGCAAATCTCATCATGCCGGGACAGATCTCGGCTCTGCAACTTCAAGCCAGCGCTTTGATGTTCCGACGCTACGAGTCTGAGCCTCCTGGTTTGTGTTCTGCCGCACCCGATTGCTCTCCTCTCCTCTCCTCCGTCTGGTCCCTCATGAGGCGTCTCTTCGGTTGCCTCAGTAGTAATTAAACCCTTGGTGATGAGAAGGTAACCGGGACACAAAGGACAGGGATTGACAGATCTGGAGTCTCTTTATCGTGACTGAAAGTGCTCAGCTTGCACATTATGCTATTGTGGTTCCTCACAGTCAGCGTGTTGTGGTTTAACAGCGTAAACTAGGGACTGACTACTGACATCTGCTTTTTGGTGTAGTCTTGTTGATGTTAAGATAATCACATGTCACTGAGCTATTGGGAAGTTTTGCTCGTCCTGTTTAACCTAAAGCACTCTGGCTCACATAGTCTTGATCAGGTCAATGTCTACAAACAGGGTCCAGAGCTCCTGTAGCCGGTTCTGTGACAAGAACCGGGTGTAAGACTATAAGCTTGAAAAAAAAAGAAGAGGGATCAAAATGCTCAAGATAGTACAACGTGGAAAATTTCCACCACATCATATTTTCCTAATGTGCTAATATTCAGCACTTTGAATTGTCTCGTTACTGAAATGTGCTATATAAATAAATTGCCTCGCCTCACCTATCACAAAGCACTCAATGCGTTAATATCTAGATTTTCATTATAAGAAAACATGTAAACTGGTGACTAAAGGGGGGAAAAAATCAGTTTCAAGTTCATTGTGCTTGTTTCAGACATGTATACATATGATCAGTGAAAAGATTAGGCCCCACTTAAAGACAAGGAACATTTCGTATTGAGATCAAAAGTCAAGAGGACCAAAAAGGAAGCGCTAACGTAACATGTTTAGCGCAGGAAGCAATAAACGTAAACAGGTTAGATTCTAACAGCTGCAAAAGACAGGACAAGCTGTTCAGGAGAGGCCCGTTGTATGCTTACTCTGCTTGGTCTGGACAAACCACGAGTGTTGACTCATTTAAACACTTGATGGGATCCTATTTTTGGATTGTCTGAGACAATTCTCCCTATCATAATAGTTCATAACCTGTTTCTTTAAGTTGTGTCAGGTTCTATTGAGAGGAAAGGATAAATCAAAGTTAACCCTGTACACGCGACTGTAAAAATCAGAAAAATCCGTTTGGCAGACAGTCTTTTACATCTTTTCAGCGTGTGGTTTTTGTGATTTTGTGATGACAAAATCAGATATCTTTAAGACCTGGCCTGACTAAAGCTGTTCTGTGTTTCATCAGACGAAGCTGTCTACTACTCCGGCTTTCTCCCTCCCTCCCCCCCCCTATTCATAATCTACTCCACAGCCTGATTTTGAAAAATCTTAATCTATGAAAATAAATGTTGCTTTGTAGCTTTATGTAGCTGTGGCTACATAATAGCCTCGTGAGACCATCCTGATCTCGCGAGGTTTCAAGGTTTCACTCGCAGATCAGTCTGGATACTCTCCGTTAAAGAAAATTTGGAGCCGTTCACCAAACGAACGTCCAATCAGCGTTGGCTTTGAGGCAGGTTGCGGTGTGACGCAACCGGAAGCGCGTCAGTTCAGTCTAAAGAACATGGCGGCTTCAGCCGATGAAACTAGCGTTAGCGCGGCTATCGAGCAAGTTTTATCGGAATTACAGAGTATTTCTCTGCTGAGCTAACGAGCCTTTACTTGCAGCAGCAAGAGTAGCTTGGCTTGTGGTTGTGTTTTCGTCGTCGCTCTGTTACGAGCGACGACGAATCTGATTGGTTTATTTGGCCCGTCTATCACCAACATAGGCCAATCAGCTAACCAGTATTTTCGCCCCTTCCCAAAATTACTTCAACGGAAGGTTTCCAGATGGATATGCGGAGCAAATCTATCTGGCGGAGTCAGGTAAGCTACATAAAGCTACAGCTTAAAAAGGCCAGCAGAACTCCACAATGCTGCCATATTGTACAGCTTCCTTTTCTCACATTGTGTCTCTGTTAGGCCTCCTCAAGTGACAGAATAATGCCTCCTCTACCAGCACAAAAGAGCATTATTGTAGATCCTTTCTCCCAGCACCCATTAGACTCCATAACCATCCCTGCTCCCAACATACTCGACAAGTATTTACATCCCTGCTGTTCTTTGCACAGGTTTTTTTCTATTTCTTGCACCCTGTGTTTTTTACACGGTGTACATGTGCATGTTATACATCTTTTAAATTATTTTGCCAATTTCTGTGAATCTGAATATCTTATTTTTTTTTTTTTAAACGATGGCACAGTATTTTTGTTGTCTTATGCTATTATCATTATGGTCTTTTAAAAATGGGAGAAAATCTACAGGTGTGGCAGTGAACTTCCGCTGAACTGAGTGGTGGTAGTGGGACATTTTGAGATGGAAAAAAAAAAACCCCAAAAAAACGGGCAAGGCTTTGTTTGTCAATTGTTCCACCTCAGACTTCTAACGAATTATGCTAATGGGAGCGGAACTCTTAAAAGGGGTTATTTTCCTACATCCGTGACTGTTTATTTGAACCCTCAAGGAAGGAAGTTAATTTGGAGACGGTACTGGGGAGGAGCGTTACGTAAGCCGGTACACAAGGGTGTGAAAGGGGTAAAAATAGAAAACAAGTTCTTCGGCTTCACATATAAAAATCAACTAAAAACAACGGCCAGGTTGGTAAAAACCAAAAAAGAATGAAAGCCATGTGAGAACTCAGTGTTGGTGATTTGGGGAGCCAGGTCGCTGTTTCCCAGCAATGCAGTGAGGGTTCTAAGGGTATTTCCAAAGCGTTTTCCAATAACTCCGTGGAGATCAGCGTTATTCATTCAAGCATTCAAGACAGTTGCCAACCCTGATGTTCAGAAGGTTTACCCCGAGGCAAGACTGTGAAATTCTTATTAAATCTAAAAATATGAAAAGAAAAAAAAAAAATCCCAGGGCTACACCTAAAACAAGCCCCTACCTGTTCAACGAAGACAATGGCAGAACCCATGGAAAGAGCTGATCAAGTTTAGCTAGTTTTAAATGGTTCTAAAATAAACTCTGGTTTGTCTAAACGCATCTCAGGTTTCAATCCAGCCATATAGCACAACAAATTAAACCGAAGCACAACCAGGCTCAAAGCTATAGTTGGTAATCCTGTTCAGAAACACTTTTTGTTATACTGGGTGAAATTTTCCTTCCATCTGGACACTTGTCAAAATATTATGCACTCAAGGAGGTTAAAAATCAGATCTCTGATGCGTGCTGCATGTTCCTCGTTAGTTTCTGCTTGTTGGCTGTGCACTTCTAGTGTTAATGTACCTGGATAGAGCAGGGGCCTGCAACCTTTACAGTCTAAAGAGCCATTTTGCCTACAGTCCGCTTGAATTAAACTCGTTCAGAGTTTAATTCAAGCGGACTGTAAGCAAAATGTTGCCTGGCCTTTTTAAAAAAAAGACAAGTTATAATTTTTGATAAAGATTCACTGTAGGAAATATGTTGTCATCGTTAAAGAAACGCCCTTTTATGTCTATTTTGAGGTTTAAAAAAAGAGGAAGGAGGAAGAAATGTTATTTCTGCATAATGATGTAAAAAAAAAAACATATAGTTTCCAACATAATGAAAAAATATTGATTTAAAATTCTATATTACTGGGACTTTTACCATCATTCTGTTGTGAAAATTAAAAGCAATTATTCCAAGAAAAAAACTGCTAAAACCTGCATTTATAATCATAATTACAACTGGACTCTTGCTCAGCATTGCTGTAAACGTTTCACCGCCTGCCCAGGAGTCTTTGTGAAAGAGCGTGGGCCTTTCTGGCGGCTCGTGTCCATGCAAAAGTCAAAGTAGAGACGTTTGGTCACCATGCAAAGATCCTTATTTGGTAAAAAGAAAACAACTTATAGACACAAACATGTTATCCCTACTGTCAGACATGGCGGTGGAGGATAATGATTTGAGCTTGTTTTGAAGCCACGGTACCTGGGCACCTCATTGATTCCACCGTGAACTCCTCTGTGTAACAATGTAGACTGTCTGACAGGTAAACTGAATTCAAACCGGGTCATGAAACTGGACATTTGATGTGACGCCACCTGTCAATCAATTCTGGAGGCTTGTCAGCAAATGACCAGTCAGCGGTCGCTATTTGTCCCAAAGAGAAAGGCCTCTTCGCTGCAGGAGCTGCAGGCCCTTTACCTTCGGCAACAATGTCGGGATTCTGCATTATGAACGCGTTGCGGTCACCAGAATTTTGTTAAAAACGTAGGAAAGGATGTACGCAGGCATGCAGCCGACCTCATGAGCAGCTGAACACAACAACGATTGTGCAAATCGTTGTTGCACAATCATTGCAAATGTTTCGTTTTTGTTCAGAATTACTTTGAATGCTTAGTCACTAAGACTAAGAAAGTAGAGCACATCACCCCAGTTCTAAAGTCCTTACACTGGCTCCCTGTTTCTCAGAGAATAGACTTACAATACTTCTGTTAGTCTATAAATCCCTGAATGGCTTAGCATCTAAATACATCACAGACTTGTTATCAGTGTATCAACCATCCAGACCACTCAGGTCTTCTGGCTCCAGCCTTCTCTGCATACCTAGAACCAGAACTAAACAAGGAGAAGCAGCATTTAGTTCCTATGCTCCACTTATCTGGAACAAACTTCCAGAAACCTGTAAAAGTGCGGAAAGCCTGAGTTTAAATCAAGAATAAAAACACATTTGTTTAGGATTGCCTTCAACTGCTCTAGTGAAACTGTTTTACCGAAACATCATCAATTCAAGTTTGTCGTCCAACTGTTTTTTAAAATCAATAATATTTGCTTTTAGTTTCCATTTTCCCATGTTTTTAATCTCGTTTAATTTTTTTAAAACATTCCTGTCTGTCTCTGTGTTGCCCTGCGACAGAATGGCGACCTGTCCAGGTTGTACCCCGCCTCTCGCCCAGTGAACGCTGGAGATAGGAACCAGCAACCCCTTGTGACCCCAGCAGGGATAAGTGTGTCGGAAAATGGATGGATGGATGGATGGATGGATGCATGTTTTAATCAGGTAAAGCACTTTATGTTGTCCTTTTACTGAAATGTGCTATAAAAATAAATTTGCCTCGCCTTAAACATTTATTTCCCTGTCCTCTTTGCCTTAATGCTGGCAGATGAGGCAGAAATGCATCCGCAAACGCCCTGAGCTTCACTATTACTGCCATTTCAACGTCTTGGCATGCCGGAGGTTAGATCTACCATGGTTACACCTCCATGATGTAACTGTTTAAAGAGCGGAACAGAGAGCAGAAAAAAAGCTAAATGGATTGAAAAATATGACCCAAACAGAATATAAAGAAATCTACGCAGCACCTGGACAGGTTAAATGCATCTTATTTTGCACTCCTAGAAAATCCAAGCGCTCAACAAAATGTATTTATGGAGGTCCCCTGGCCTTCTTTATCCATGTTAACCAAAAATGGCAGACTCGGCTTTATTTGCCAGGGTACACAAACGAGGAATTTTCCTCTGGATTGAACAATGTGCTTAGTTATACAATGATACAATAACACATTAATAACGATCAAACCCAATCTGGAGTGTAGAAAAAAAATGAATTCCCAAAAGTGTACAGTACAGACTTTGTTTTTGTATTCTCCCTTTTTACTGTCACTCCGCTCGCTACGAGCAATGACCTAAACAGGCTTACGGTAAGTTCAGCGCAGCAGGAAAAAAAGGCAGGAAGGCGCTGGAAGAACATGAGATCTGAGAAACATTATTGTTGAACACATGCGCTCTCTCAGTCACCCGCAGAGGCCTTACAAACACGCCCACGCAGAAAGAGAGAGAGAGAGAGAGAGAGAGAGCTCCGTGTTTTGGGACCTGGCTTGGCTCAGATCCCAGCGGAAATCACCAAGAAAGGAGATCAGGCTGCAGACGCGCCGACAGAGGGCGGAGGGAAGGTTGGAGTTTTCTGGGCCTGACCCATGACGCAGTCCTGGAGAAACACCCAACAACCAGGGCGAAAGGTAACTGAGAGGAGAGCCAAGTCATGACGTACCTGTTCCAAAAAAAACAACGCAATTTGTTGCTATAAGAGGAGTAGATTTTTGACAAAAACATGTTGTAATTTAAATTAAAATAAAACGGGACGTGTCTTTGTATACAGAATAATGTTGAAAATATGAATTTTAGCTTATATGTGAATTGCTCAAGTCGAGCCTGAAGAAAAATGTGAAAAGTCAAGCTTACTAACCCTATTTCATTTTAGTTTTATTTCAGTTCCTAGACATTTTTTAAAGTTTCTAAGATTACCAGACGTATTTCTTTAGACGTCCTCCCCTGTTTCCTGACGTTAAGGCGTCTGTTTCATTTTTTAATGAACCTGAATGAATACTAGAGGAGCTGGGTTTATGCGTAAAAGCGCGTTCCTTCATGATTTCTGGACCAGCAGAACGTGGCGAGTCTAGAGTCCCCACTCGGCGCGTGGAGAACCGTCACGTCACGCAGCCACACAGTCTCAGCTCCGATTGCGTCACGCAACTTCTTCGTCCCTCCCCGTTCCGGCGAAACTACCTCATCCCTCTGGGGTTGTCGGGATAAAAGGCGCCGGAGGGATCCCGTCCGGCATCAGTCACACCGACGCGGCAGCAGAACCAGCAAGCAGCAGAGATGTTCTCGGAGATCGAGTGCGGGGTTTGCTACCGGACCTACAACGCGGCTCGCCGCTGTCCCCGGGAGCTCCACTGCAAGCACGCCTTCTGTGAGCGCTGTCTGCGGGCCATGAGCCGCCAGGCGACGCCGGCGGGCGCGGATCGGTGCATCGCCTGTCCGCTGTGCCGGCACGTCACCGCGCTGAGCGCCCGGGGGAGCGTCAAGTCCGAGCTGAGGGTGGACGAGTCCGCCCTGGAGCGGCTGGTGACCGCGGGGGTCCTAGACCGGGAGGAGGACCCGGAGGACGAGGCGGAGGAGGAGGAGGACGGAGAAGCTCCGGAGTGCGAGGGGGAGGTTCCAGAGACTGAAGCCGAGGAGAACGACTCCTCTGCGGGGCGCAGAGGAGGACGATTCTGGAAGAAAGTTTGGAGGAAGATCAGCGGCAAGAGCGCACGGCGGAGACAAGATGGTAAGCAGGCGATTAATCATTAGTTGTTCCTTAAAATACAGTTTGTTTTTAAACTCAGCTATCTTACTTAAAGGCTATAGGAAGTTGTCTGTAAAACTAAATTGTTTGGTATTTTAAGTGTTTTTATCTAAAATAGGGCTGGACGATAATTCAATATCAATATATATATTGACCGATAGACGTATATCGATGATAGGAAAAAAAAGGGTCAGTAAAAAGTTCAATAGAATAACAGTTTTTTCCACCTTATACATTCTAGCCATGTAGATTAATATTACAGTCATTAAATCCTCCCAACCAATCACAAACGCCCCCTGTCAGACAGCACCCGTTCTTTTTTCTTTCTTTTTAAACTTGCAGTTTTGGTAAAAACTTGGTTGAATAAAGGGTGGAGTTTGAATTCAGTGTTTGTGTCTCCTGTATCTAAACACAGGTCACTAAGCAACGGCATAAAATGGCCAGGGCGGCACTTATAATAAATGTTTTGAATCTGTTGATAATTATCGATATCGATTAATATGATTTATATTTTATCGATATACTTTTTTTCTACATCTTCCAGCCCTAATCTAAAATACAAACTTAAAACTGACTCCACGTAGATTCTTACTGAACCACTGAGTCTAGTCATTATTGATCAAATTGTCCTAAAACCCTTTGATACAAGCTGCAGGCATCTTGTGAAGCTTCATGCCAGTTCCTGACCTGTTCCCTTTGTCTCTCTACAGAGTGCATGACCAACACTGAGCTGAGGAGCCTGGCCATGATGGCCAGCTACATGTTCTGAGCTGCACCCCCCACCTCCCACTATGTACCCCGGATAATGTGATATGTATTGTTGGAGCTGAACTGGATCAAGATCATCAAGATCATGCAATCTTGCTGGCAAGATGAACGCTTAATCGTTATTTCAACGCTTTATTCTAATGAGGCACTTAGATAAGGAACACATTTTGCTGGCAGATAAGGATACTTGTGATGATCACCAAATGGATTTATTTAATATTTATTTTTTTAATGGACAAGCATTATTATTTATTTTACCGTATTGTATTTAAAGACTAATAAATTACTTCTTGTTTGAAATAATCTATCGCTTGTTTGATTTCTTGAGAGCGAAAGATACATTTGGAAATCTGTTTGAATCAACATAACAAAAAAGAAAACATGAAAGTTTAAAAATCAGAATTAAACAAAAGAAAAAATGTCTAAAAAAAAAAAAAAAATCTCGTCAATAAAGGAAGCTTTTATTAAGGTGTGATAGAAGTAGCTGTAATATGCTGTAGAAAGTCGTGAGTCTCCTCCCTGAGGGGCTGAGGAGGAAGTAGGTTACCTGCAGCCAGGTGAACAGCATTGCCTCCAATCAGCAGCAGTGCTTCTCCACAGAGCAACAGGGACGGATGAAAACACAAATTCACCTGATTTTAAGCCTTTCTTTGGACTATCACACAAACCTGGGTGGAAACTGCCAGTCATGCCTGCCACCTTCGTTCTCTTCTCAAGGTAAAAGGCTGTTTTTTTTTTAAGGCTTTTTGAAGCAGGAAATCAGTGATGGCCCTTTAAAGGCAAAGAGTCGGTCCTTGAGAAAGAAAAGGAGGCCTCAGGGTGCGTTTTGTTTTCTCTCTGCAGACTCTTTGCGGTGATCTGTGCACCTGTCGTGTTGATTATAATGTGTTCACACGCTGCGAAAGGTGAGCATGACCTGGCCCACGTTTGCCTTAAAGGTTTCTATTCTGTTTTTCTTGAAAGAATTCAAATTATGCAACTCCTTTGATTTGTATGTTGAAGTACAACTTATTTATAGAGCAGAAAATTGAAAACAAATTGCATCATAAGGAACGCCGCAAGATACGCAGGTCCAATTACCCAGTGACATTCAACTAAGTTCAAATTCAGGTCATCTCTGTCCAATTATGAAGTCAAATTCAGATTATGTTACGTACAGTCTAACCTCAGGCGACCTACAGTACACAAGGTCGGATAATTTTCTATAGTAATTTGAAATTACATGAAACAAACATGCATAGGGAATAAAATTAAAGTGATGTACTAAATAAATGATTTCAGAAAGCTTAAAAAGTTGAATCAATTGGGGAAATTAAAATGGAAATACCTCAGTACTTAATTTAAAATGTACATAAACAGCAATGATAAAGTGAGCAGGATTGACCAGCAAAGAGCTGGTGCTTTGTGTCTAAAAGGAAAACGTAAGTGTTTTCCATCTCTTTTCACAGTGGGTTGATGCCAGCGAGTCGGTTTTAAAAACCCAGCCTTGTTGTTTTTTTTTTTTGCATTGCCTTAAAATTATTCAGTGACAACCATTTGTACAAAAACCTCCAAAAGTTCAACATTATCGGTGCCTTCGCCAAGCTTTCAGTCAGTATCAGAACAGTTTGCTGCTTCACCTGTAAAGGCCTGAAATCAACTTTAGGCATAAAGAAAACTAAATTTATACTTCTAGGGTTGTGTGAAAAACATTTTGCATTCATTTAGGACTTCTTATGCTTACATTGACTATTAACCCTGTTTAACTGGCAAACTTTTTAAGTAATGAGTCCATAACAACTTGTTGTAAAGCAGCGGCACCCAGAGCTCAAATTCTTACAACTGCTGTACGTGTTTGTTGGTGCAACACAATGAAGTTCCTGAAACTTTTTTTCTATTAAGATTTTTTTTTTACCTTTGCAGATTAGTCATCACTTTCCTAGATTTACTTGAAAGATATTTGACTACTATCCAAATATGTGCTAACTTGTTTCCTAAAAGTAATTTGTTGTGAGAGATGCAGTTCCAATCTTATGTTTGTCAGCTCATCACAGGAATTATTGTAATAATAGTTTTTGCCTTTTGATCATATATTATTAAGAGCAGTTCTTTATTTTTTTTCAAGGACATCAGCAATTTTTTAGACCAAAATTAACTTTTCAATTTCAATTTGTTTCTCTAAGGCCCTAGTTACACATGTGGGCTCAATAATGCCCACTCACACCCTCTGATATTTTGATCAATGTTCTGAGTTTTACTACATGATAAAGAGGAAAAAAAGAATATATATATAATTACTAACTACCATAGTGGAATGTGTTTTAGTTAGTTTAAATGAGTTGGTTTTCTGAAACAGACCCTGCTTTTACCCAAAAGCCTCACATTTTCAACAATGCTTGGATCAGGGCTATTGCAGAAGCTTAATGTCAGCCTGCATTAGCCATTTTGAAACCTAGTTTGGTGGTCTTTTGGGATCTTGGCCCTGTTTTCCCCTCTAGTTCATGACCTGAGGCGCAGTTCAACATTCTGGAGGTAGCCTCAGTCTCTCCAGTATGCCGTCCTGTTTGTTTTACTGCCTGTGCTACTGTTGCATTGCACAGACCCTCAGCATGACTCTGCTGCTGCTGTACTTGATAGCTGCCACAGTGTTCTTTGGTTCAAGCCTCAAACACTTTACTTGTCATCATAGCCAAATATCCTAATCTCTGTCTCCTCTGTCCATAAAATGGATCTCCGGGAGGTATTTGGGAGTCTCCTTCTTTGTCAGCACCCTTTAAGTTCAAGGAGATGTTAAACTTTATTGGACGGGAGGGGAGAGCCAGTGTTTCAGCAGTTTTCAGTTCTAGGCAGGCTTGAGCTTTGGCTGAACTGCACTTTAACAATTCAAACCAGTTTTTTTAAGGATAAAATTAGAATTAAGCTGCCCTCCAATTCAGAAATGGCCACAACCAGGGCCAGTTCTTGCATGAATGGCGCCTTGGACGTGGTCCTTCCTCCTGCTGTCCCCCAACCAATAAAAGTGCAGAAAATCTAAATTCTGGGGGAGGATAAAATGCACAGCAATCCCCCTATTCTCAGCACCAAGCAAGGGAGACTAACTCTCTGCTGAACGCACATGCATAAAAGCAAGAAAAACTTGCTGAAGGCACCATTAAAATATTTGTTGAAGCCTTTTTAATCTCATGCTGGAGCGACTCTCTTTATAATGCCGCCCTGAGGAGCTGCCCGAATGCACCATGTTTAAAAAAAACAAAAACGGCACTAGTCATGACCTCAACCCAGTTAAATATTTGTGTACTGTACTTAAAAAGCCTGGATAGTACTGGAAACCAACCAGTTCAAAGGAACCTCATCGTTGCTGGAGAGAAAAGAGCTCAAATCTCCCGGCAGAATTGGGGATGAACGCTAGTTGGTGTCTAAGAAAAGCATGTGTCCGAGGTGCAACTTGCTAAAAAACATTTATCTTAATATTAATGGAGGTGAATGAATGAATTTGACCCTGTATGTATTCTCAGTCATTTTTGATTATGTCAGAAAAACTTCGAGCTTTTCACCTTGATTCACGGCTTGTCGCAGTTTTACATTGAAGCAGTATGTTTTATCATTTTAATCATTATGTGGAAAAAGTCTGTCAGATTCACGTTGGCCTTTTAGTGGTTACATTTGACCCAGCCAGTCTGATGAGTGCACGTAAACTTTAACCACAGCAATATCACTAACTTGAGGATCAATCATTTATATACTGCTAAAAAAAATATAGGGAACACTTAAACACAATGTAACTCACACAATTGTGTGTGTGTGTGTGTGTATATATATATATATATATATATATATATATATATATATATATATATATATATATATATATATATATATATATATATATATATATATATATATATATATATATATATATATATATATATATATATATATATATATATATATATAAAAAAAAATTACTATTTGTTTGTTTTTTGCAGGGTTATTCCCCATACTGCTGCATTTATTGATATTTTCTATCATATATGCCTTTTTTCAGCCAGTCCAGCAGCGCCTATAGGCCAACAGGGAGTGAAGTACAGCATCCCGAGGCGGCTGAATACCGTACAGCAGGTTTCTTCCTCAGCCGGTCTGCCGTTTCAAGGAAGTGAAGTCCAAGCACCGGGTGGCTCCCTGTCAATCAGTAATCAACAATCCCATCCTGTGCAGTTCACGCAAGGTAGCTTCAGTTACATTCAGAACGGCCTCGATAAGACGCGGCCTCGGGTGACAATAACCAAGGTGCAGAGAGGTGGAATGAGGCCAGCAAGCAACGTCTTCACCTCCCATTCCCTGTACGAAGGGCAAAGCTTTGACGGATCCAGAATTCCTGTCAGCGCTCTTCCTCAGACAGAGAGAAACATCGGAAATTTGTACAACCCCAGTATTAATCGGGTTAAATACCCGAAGAAAACCGCCGGTGAGCGAGAAATTTGGACAAGTGGCTCGTCGAGGGCAGATAAAGATGCGTCTGCTAGAAAGTCGTATTCTGTTTTTCCATCCCAGACTGGTAGACTCCAGAGTGAGAAACCTGTAGCCCCAGCGGGGTACGGCAGCGACTTTATGGAAACTAATCAGCTTCCTGCGGTCGGAGTCCGGGGTGGAGCAGCTGGGATGCAACCGAGGAAAGCTCTGGACTCCACAGGTCAGGCCTGGGGTCGTGCAGAATCACTCGGCGACGGTTTAAGTGTTATCAAACGAAACCCAAGCCACGAGAAGCTGACGTCCATCTCAAATTTCCAGAAACACCCAAACTCTGTTAGCAGCGGAGAGACGCCCGAACACAAGCGCATCCATTCGTATCTCTTTAAAGAGTCTCCGGCTCAAGTTTACGCAGAGACGAGGCCTGTTGGACGAGACGTTGTCAGAGGACAGGGAGATGCTGCGAGCTTGGCGCAGAAGCAAAGCCTGACCGGTGCGCAGGAAAACAGCAGATATGCTTCGAACTTTAATCATTTTACCAGAACAGACGCAAACAAGCGGGAACCTCAAGCCCAAATTGGCTTTAGTAGACCTCGGGTCATAATATATCCCACCCCCAACAAGGCCGTAACCCCGCCGCCAGGTTTCCCGCATCCTGCTCCAGCAGAGGACGACAAAAGTCTCGTCTCTGTGGCTCACTCACACTCTCAGGATGGCAGAAAGACATTCGCTCCGCTGGACCGAGCCAACGAAACGCCGGTAAAGCTGACGCAAGACTACAAGCCGAGACCGTCCATTAAAAGGTTCCATCGTGTCGATGAGCTCACGAACTCGGAGAGGAAACCCGTGAAGGAGACGTCCGGCCTCTTTTCCACGGAGGGAACACGGCCCAGCCTGGATGAAGGGAAAAACGGCAGGTTTAGATTCTCTTACGCTTACCCCCATTTATCACAAAAGTATAGCTTTGGCCAGAAAAGAGCTCCTGCTTTTGCTAATACACTGGCAAAACCGGGCAGGGTGGAAACTAGTTCGCCTTCTCCTGTAACCCCAGTCAGCAGTGCATCTACTGCTCCACCAATCAAAGGGACGCTTCAGAGTCCGCGAAACGCCACTGACACCAGGTTCAGGCTCTACAAGGGCAGGTTCGGTCTGAAAGGATACGGCAGTCAACCACTGGAGGGAGCCAAAGCTTTACCCGAGAGCGCAGACGCGTCCGTCGCACACAGGCCGAGGTTCAAAGGGTTTGAGCTCAGGAGCTCGGAGATCTCCAGGCCCAAACGCATCAGGATTCACAGACTGTCCAAACAGGGGGGCGAGACCGGCCCAGAAGGCGGCGAGAGCAGCTCGACCAGAGAGCCGAGCGCTGCGAGAGGAGACGGGTCAGTCCGGAGCTTCACAACTAATCACACCACCAACAAGGTCAGGACTCTTCAAGGATTTCAGGCCAGTAGAAACCGGACCACGCTTGCTCTCAGCAGAACCAGCTGGACATATCCTGACCAGAATCCACTGCGGCTGTCCAAGATAGCCTCCTCGTCCTTCATAAGCTCAGCGGGGCACCTCGGAGACCATCTGAGCGCGCCGCCGGGGCCGAGGGCGGCTGGCGGAAACAGACCCGCCGTGCCGGTGGGGCCCCGCTTCAAGAGCCCCACCAGCAGCACGGTGAGGGGCAAACGGGTGAACCAGACGCAAGCCGGCACCAGAAAGCTCGTCGGACCCTTGGCGAGGAACGCGACCCTCAACGCGGCCATACACAGGCCGCCTAGGGTGAAGGCGGTCACGTACGCAGACATCCTGGGGAGCGCTTCGTTCAGCAGCGTCAGGGCTGCGGGTCGCCGCACGGGGCCCTTCGCCAACGCCACCGCGGGACAGGAGCACGGCTGGAGCTCAGAATCAGACGAGGCGAAGAAGAACACGAGCAGGAGCCCCGAGGCCGGCGTCAACGGGGACGAAGATGGCGGGAGGGTTGAGAGAAAGGAAGACAACGAAGTAGCAATGCCTGATTTATTTTTTGAGAGCGAAGGCAGCGGAGGTTTGGATCTGTCCGACGTTTTGTCCGCCGCCACAGAGGGCGAGCAAGCAGGGAGCGATCTGCTGGAGCTAGAATACCTCCGAAAGTCCACGGGCAACATGTCCTTCAAATCACTGAGTAAATCACATGTGGAGCGGCGATAGAAAGGTGCTGAAATGTTCCCCAGTTGGAGCAACTGCAATAAACCAAAATTTGTATAAAAAAACAAAACAAAAAAAAAAAAAAACACTTGTGCTTTTTGTTCTTTGTGCTGATGATGCTCCAACATAGAAGGGGAAATACCTCTGGGTCAGGTTTGTAACAGGATGTGCAAATTACTTTACACAAATGCATGCATAATGATTTTCAGCAGTTTTTTTTTCATTGATCTCATGGTTTTTCCTGTAGCCTGTATAACTGGTTAAATGAGTAACTAGCCAGTAGAGACAAACAGGCTTTCTGCTGGGATTGTCTTGTTTTTCTCACCCTTCCTTCCCTGAGAAGTTTCCTTGTCCCCCCTAACCTGACTCTAGCCAGATGTATTTCGCTCCGCCTAGCTCCACTCACATACATCTGGGACCTCTCCATAGGAATTGCCTTTATTGAAGGCTGGGGCTTATCAAAAATCCTTGCATATGATTGGATAAGCCACTTGTCTGTCATCTTTATCGACGTGCTATTTCAACCACTCACACTGAAGCTAACCCGTGACGCTGTGAGAGCGACGCAGGGAAAAAAAACTGTTTAAAAAAAAAATTTTTTTAAATGTGTTTGCGGTTCTAGTGCCACGCGTTTTATTGACAGTGAGCTGACAGGAAGAGGGTGGAAGACAGGCGGTAAAGCGCCTGTCTTCCACCCTCGCGAACTTCCAAAGTTCGCGCTAACCGCTCTGCCACGGGCGCGCCCCGGAAAACAAAACTTGCCAAATCCGGTCGGGAGAAGGGCGAAAACATGGTTTCCCCCAACAAAAGCCTTCAGAGCCGTTCTCTGATGTTCTTTTATTGAAACAATATTAAGTAGATTGGACAACACGGAAGAAATAGCAGCATCAATGTTAACGCTTGCTTCCTCAATGCGAGCCGCCATTGGGTTTTTTTCACGGTCGCTTCTCCACTACGTCACATCTATGAAACTCCAGCCCTGCGTCCTGATTGGCTGGACAATAAAATTGGTTGGAGAAATCACTCTATGGGAGATGTCCTAGATGGATGTATGTGAGCTAGGCGGAGCGATATCAATCTGGCTAGAGTCAGGTTTTGTCCCCCCCTGCTGAAGAGAAGCGTCTCCAGACCATGATGCTGCCGCCGCCATGTTTCACCCGTTGATGGTGGGTTCAGGGTGAGGCGTGGTGTCACCTTTACGCCACACGCAGCGTTTGTATGTAGTGCAAAAACATCACTTTTGGTCTCATCTTCCTCCACGCGTTTGCTGTGCCTCCCACATGGCTACTGCAGATGGTAATTTCCACAGGCGTTCTTTCCACCTCTATAAACCCAGAGACAATTATCGTCCTGTCGACAGACTCTCCCACCTGAGCTCTGGGGCTGTGCTGCTCCTCCACAGTTACCACGGGCCTTTGGGCAGCTGCTTTGTTTTCTCCTTGCCCGTTCTGTCTGTTCAGGTGGACGGCCATGTCTGGGTAGGCTTGCAGTTGTCTCATCCTCTATTGTCGGGTGACAGATTGAACAGAGCTCTGAGAGATGTTTAACGCTTGGGATGATGTTTTAGATTTAAAGGGGATATTTTACCCATTTAAATCTTCCCCTACTTTGTACTGATCTATCCCACACAACCCCACCAAAATACAGTTGGTTGTAATGTGAAGAAATGCAGAACAATTGGTGGGAGTCCATTTTGTGAGGCAGTGTAAGGTGTAATTTACGATTTAATTTCAATTCAGTTTATTTTTATAACGCCAACACGCAACAAATATGATCTCAGGGCACATTATTATTTTATTAGTCAACTCCGTGGAATCGGACAGATTCAAAGTCAGCTACTACTACTAAACTACTCTCTGAGTTGATCCTAGTTAATCACAGATTGCAGTCAAGTTAAGTTTATTGTTTAAATGGGTATAAAAACTTTCCTACCTAAGGAAACCCAGCAGATTGTGTCGAGTCAGACTGACAGCATTCACTCCTACTGGATGAATATGTGTCCACAGTGGAGAGTTGCTTACACTGAGCATGCATGTGGCGACAGTGGAGAGGAAAACCTCCAGCAGAACCAGGCTCAGTGTGAACGGTCATCTGCCTCGACCCACTGGGGGTTAGAGAAGACAGAGCAGAGACACGAAAAGCACAGAAGCACTGATTCAGGAGTACTTTCTATGTGACAGAAAAGTAAAAAGACTACTAGCTCCTTTCGTGGCTCGCCCAGGAGAGAAAGAGCCAGTTTTCATGTCTATTGGATAAAAGATGGCATTTGGTGGCAGTGAAAGCTCAGCCAGTGCCTAGATGACATGTTTCATGAATTGGAGCTATATAAATAAAAATTTAATTATATAATTGCTGAGCAACAGAACAGCGACTCTGGAAAACTGTCCTGAAGCTGTCGCCCTAAATCCATCACTTCAAGACTCTCAAGCTTTATGCTTTACTATATTTCTATACCACAAAATCTTTATCCCAAGCTGCTGGTTTAGTCTATTTTTTTTTAACTCATCAAAACACATTTTTATCAAGCAGAGGCTAAAAATAGCATCCAAATTAATTCCCCCCTACCCCCTACCCCACAGTTTATCTCTGTGATGACCTGGGTAAAGTATCCAGAGTCTACCCAGAACCTCAAAAACATTATTTGGACTTGAAACGGTTAGATCCACTTTCAGCGCAACGCCATTAAATAAAAGGTTCAATGTCATCAAACAAGAGAATACTTTTTTTTTTTTTTTTTTTCAAATAAACTTGTTTTTATATAAACTATCTGTAGCAGGTAAGATAATGACCGCTTACATCAACTCAACAGAAAACGGCCCAAAAAAGGTCGACTACTTCATCTTTTAAAGTGTGGAGTTGCCGTCATACATACAATTGCTTTGAGTAATTTGTTTAACTTTCTGTTATTTGCTAGTCATAAGTTAAGACAGTAAATTTTAAACATTTCAGCAGTAATAGGAAGTGTATCAACGTTTTACTTTAAGTCATATCTGACCACAGCATTTTACCACAATGATCATTACTCCTTTTTAAACAAAAAAAAAAGTTAATTGCCTACTTTTTGCTTCATCATCCTCCAAGAAAGTCAAACGCCTCATTAGGGTCAGGCAGTTCATGTTTTATTTTTATTTTTTCTTGTAACGAGGACCTAACTGCATTTCCTGTTAGCATCCTTCCTTGGGCAAGTTTAAATGTCTTAATGATTATAAGTTACAGGAAGTTATCACAGCTGGCTCATTGTTATGGTTGCGTTAAATTACTCGTCCTGGCTGTAAATGAGCCGCCTTACACACAGCCCTCTGATTCGTGCTAAGCTGCGTGGCATTTTTCGTCTTCTTGTGTCCAGAGTGGTTAAACCCAGTCATCTGGCCCCACAAGCAGATTACTGGAATGCTGGAAAATTGCTGCAAATCACCATGTGTTGTAAATCACTTCTCGTAACAGCATTTTTTTTTTTTTATTTAAACACTGGCCTCCAGCATTGACCTTAGATTTCCTCCGCTGCTGGAGAAAAAATAAAAACCTCTGTAATGAGGGGAAACTACAGGATCGACGAGGCTGCCTTAGCATGACCTCTTCTTTTATATTGTATAAATGATTTATATGTTATTATTCTGAGTACAAGGATGGAAAGAAAAATGAGGCGAGGTCTTTTTTTATAAAGTGATTAAAGTCCTATTTCACAGGTCATCGTTTCCACGCAGACAGCCGCAGAGTTTCATGTCTTGACCGATTTTCACAACACATCTTAAATATTCAGCTTTTTGGCTTTTAACACAAATGATCAAAAAGAACAAATAAAAATGCAGAGAACTTTCTTGCAGAAAATCAATAACACTTGGTCCTTTCAGTGGCTCCATCCAGAAAAGGGACCAAATAAAACAGCATAACTGAGCCACAGGTACCTTCCATGGAGGGGTGGGGGGGACAGCGACTGCAGAAACTGATGACAGTATCAGTTAATGGCTTCATCCATCTAAACACAGAAGCATTGTACCCAGAGTACTTTATATGCTGCAAAGAAAAACAATGGGTACACAAATGACTGAATGATTGATCGAAAAGGATAGGGCCAAACACAAGCACTGAGCCAGGAGTAGTTTCTATGAAGAAAACAAAACAGGTTAATGTAGCAGTAACAGCAAATGATGCACTAGTGCCCATCTCCTGCAGTCAATGGGCGAGAGGCGTGGCGCACTTTTGACAGGTCGCCAGGTTGTTACAGGGCAGCTCTACAAAAACACATAATTTTAATTAAACTAGATTTTCTGTAGGAAAGGTATGTGTAAACCATTTAAATTCAAAACGGGTTTTGCTCATTTTGCAATAAAAAATTGTCATCCAGTTTGCAAATTATTTCAAATCAACTGAATTTATTTTTTTAAACACTCGCTGTAATTTGCCAATTCTAATAAATTAACTCAAAGCAGTTTTTAATGCACCAAAGTCTACATTTGAGTTCATTGGATATCATACCATCTTTACTTATAAAGTGCTTAAAAACAGACAACGGCTGACACAAACTGCTGTACATAGCTGCAAACTAAAACACATCCATTAAACAACACAAAAATATAATGCATAAAAAACACTTTAAAAAAACAATAAAACCAATTTGAAACAAAATCTGAGTCTCATTAGTGGTAAAAGCCAAATAATAGGATTTAAGCGAAGTTTTAAAGGCGGGCAGTGAAGGAGCCTCTCTTATGTGCAGGAGCAGGTTGTTCCACAATGGAGGAGCAACAATGGAAAAGGCCCCGCCTCCTCTGAGCTTCCTCTTAGACCCCCCTTACCGCCAGGAGATGCAGTTCAGCTGACCTGAGGGGCCGAGAGGGCCAGTAGGGATGAAGAAGTTCAGAGAGGTACGGTCATTCAAACACTTAAAAACGACAATAAGAATTTTAAAATGAACTCTAAAATGCACTGTGAGCCAATGGAGTGAGGCCAGAATGGGGGTAATATGATCCGTTTTTGGAGTACCTGTTAAAAGACGCTCTGTGATCCTATTACGAAGTTAAGGAGAATGTAAAAAGTGTAGTAATTAAAAGACAAATGCTTTGTGTTGTACCTAACAAGATTTTAACTTGTCTGTAATAATTTTGCCCTATTTAAAAAAAATAAAAAGTTTCCATCTGTGCTGGTGGGCCAATCTTTCTTGAAATGAAATTTGGGGGCCACACAATATCAGTACTGGGGCCGCAAATGTCCCCGGGGCTGCATTTTGGGCGTTCCTGCATCAGACCAAACAAAATAAATAAAAAGTTTTAAGCCCAAATGCCGGGCTTTTGAAAGGTATGTCAAACTGTCGGCACTCAACACTTGGTAGGGCCTCGATTTGCATGAATTCCTGCGTCAGTGTGCCGTGGCATAGAGCGGATCAGCCTGTGGTTCTGCTGAGCTGTTCAGAAAGCCCAGATTCTTTGATAGCTGCCTTCAGTTCATCTGCATTGTTGGGTCTGGTGTCTCATCTTCCTCCTGATAAAAGCCCAGAGAATCTCCATGGACAGGCGCCAAGTTCTTCTGGAAATTAAAATCAGCATCTCCATGCAGCTTGTCTGCAAAGGGAAAAGTGAAGCGATCTAGAAGTTCCTGCTAAATGGATGCATTGACTGTGGACTTCAGAAAACCCAGTGGACCAGAACCAGCAAAGGGCATGGCGTCCTAAACCACCACTGACTGTGGAAATTTCACTCAGGACTTCAAGCAACATGGCTTCTGTGCCTCACCACTCTTCCTCCAGACTCTGGGAACTTGATTTCCAAATGAAATACAGAATGTACTTTCTACTGAAAACAGGACTTTGGACCATCGAGCTGCAGTCCAGTTCCCTTTCTCCTTAGGCCAGATCAGATGCTTCTGACATCGTCTCTGGTTTAGGAGTGGCTTGACACAAAGAATGCAACATTTGTTGGCCATGTCTAGTATTTGTCTGTGTGTTAAATGCAGAAGGCTCATATCATTGGAATGTACAATTGCAATGACAAATAAAGATTTCTTCTTCTTGATGCGCTGATCTAGCCTCAGTCCACTCCTTGTTAAGTGATTTCTCCCTGTTGCTGGTGTGCCTTTCCCTACCACACTTTTTCCTTCCACTCAATTTTCTGATAATATGCTTGGGTACTGAGCTCTGTGAACAACTAGCTTCTTCAGCAATGATCTTTTGTAGCTTCCCCTCCTGGTGAAGGGTACCGATGGCTATCTTCTGCACATCTGTCCAGTCAGCAGTCTTCACCATGATTGTGTCGCCTACTGACCCAGAGTGAGAGACCCTTTAGAGGCCCAGGAAACCTTTGCAGCGGTTTTGATAAGTTAATTCACCGATTGGGGTGTAACACGTGACTTTACAATAATGAACTTTTTCACAGTAATCAAATTTTCTAAAGCACTGATTTTTGGTGTTTTCGTTATCTGTGAGCCCTAACCATCAAAATGACAAGAAACAAAGGCTTGGAATGTTTCACTTTATGTGTAACAATGTGAGTTTCACTTTCTGAGATGACTGGCAAACCAATATGGCAGGTTTACACAATATTCACATTTTTAAAGATGTACCTGTAGATACAGGTGAGCATACCAGCTGAATACATCACCAACATGTAGAAAACAACCAATTATCTGGATATTTTCTCCTAATTTAAGCGAGAAATCACAATCATTTGTTTCCAATCACATCTGTCTCCTTTGGCAGCAGCTAGGAGTTTATTTACAGCGTACAGCATAAATCAAAAGCTGAGAGGCTCCACTAGATGGCGCAGCTCTTTCACTTTCCTCCCCCTCCTCCTCCCTTAGCACATGGCTTTCTCATGATCTGATATCCTGATGTTTTTTTTTTTTTTTTGCACAGGAGTTGTCAGGGAAATGGAAAATATCTGGCTATAAGATTACCATCAGCCTCCAATATCAGCGGAGTTATTTGGAGCTAAAGAGAAATCAACCTATCACGTGTTCAGCGGATCACAGAAGGTCTATTATCACCACCTGACCTATCACCTTTCCCTCATTCCTGCGCTTAAGAAGAAAAAAAACAACAACCGTCCTACACTGGTCCTGACCCACAAAGTGAAAAGGGCCCCAAAGGAAGGATTAACCCGCCTCCCACCCCTCCAATTGCAGCCATTGTGACACACAGACTAGAGGAAAGCATGGCCGGCCACTTTCCCATAGATTGGAGAGGCATTAAGGAGTTATGATGAGGATTGGGGGGGGGGGGGGGGGGGCATGTTTCTGTGCCCGGGCATGTCGAAGCATCAAGTCCTGTAGGTTCCTCTTTTTCTGCGTAGCTGGATGTTTTCTGTTCCAGGTTCTCACAGCTCCTCCTCGCCGCAGATGTTCTCACCTATAACGCTCCTCCGTCTGACACCGGCTGAGATTGATCGCAGACGCTGTGGTGTGGTGTTGCGAAAGCAGCCTCCCTCTCTCTCTCTCCCTCTCTCTCTCTCTCTCTCTCTCTTTCTCTCCGATTCTCCTTCTGCGAGGGGATTTCTGCCTCCCATGTGTCTGTGGTTTTTCAGTCAGCTTTCAAGGAAAAATAAAACAGAGGCCTCACAGAGTCCCGGCGACCTCCTTTAACATACTCCCTCCTCCTTCTGCTTCCCCTTTCTCGTTTTTGCCCCCCTCCCCTACACACACACACACACACACACACACACACACACACACACACACGCTCCATGTGGTACGTTTTTATGGTTTTGACCTCCCTTCCTCCTCGGAGCAGCCACCCGGCTTCGGAGTGACAGAGCTAATTTTGCACGTCCTGTCACACGGGCACTTCCATAACTGTGGCAAAGACTGACAGTGGATGTTGGGATGTGGAAGGCGAGGGAGGGGCACCGAAAGAAAGGCTTTTTGTTTGGCTAAGTACACTATGTGAACGAGGAGGCGGTGAGCGAGGAGAACAACGGGAGCTGGCGATACAGAAGAGAGCGTTTGCGTCGGTTTCGGCATGCGTGGCTCGGATGACCCCGGCGGGCCGAGCCATCAGCTCCGAATGTTCACGTTAGGCCCTAATCGCTGAAGAGAAGGGACCAAATCGGATTATCAGAGGTGACCCACTGGCATTTGAGACTAAATGGAGGGAAGGAAGCAATTTTTCAGCAAGGGAACGGGGCCGACCTTAAACATTCCCACATCGGCTGTGGGAACAAAAGCTGCGTCCATGTCCTACATCCAGAGAGCTTCCTGTGGCCCGAGCCGAGCAGGAAGTCATAAACGCAGGAAGACTTCCTGTATTGTTTCCAGCGCGCTGAGGTACGGACAGCGCTTGGTCGGAGAAAGCTCGCGATGCAAAACCCATAAAAGTGTTCCTCACTTTTATGGGTTTCCCATCCCCATCAGACCGGCCGCGGTGTCCGTCCGCCCAGAGGGTTTTATACCACCAGGTTTTTTTTTTTTCTACAGCACTTAGCGGGCGCGTTAATGCACTAAAGTGGCTTCAAAGCCAGAACTGCTCATCTGGACACATTTAATGAAGGTTTTCTCGTCGCTGCATATCTCATGCAAGGCACAGGATGTTCAATATTATATCTTTGACAGGTTGTAATTATGGATGCTTTGCAGCACTGTGTTTTTTCCTCCAACCAAAGAGCACCTACTGACAATAAAAACACATGGGTAATGAAGTGTGGAGTTTCTCTTTTATAATAATAATTTAAAAAAAAGTGCAACAGAAGGAAAAAAAAAACTATAACTAATTCTGTGTTATTTGTATTTGGCTTGACAACGTCACAAGAGGCACAGAAACCAAGCAGGTTAGTAAACATCATGGTGGACGAGCAACTTTTGACCGTTTCAACGTGGATTTGGAAACATTTGAGAGGCAATGAGTTCAGTTTTATGTGTTTGAGTCACAGTTTAACCTCCCGTGATGCATCCTCACTGCAAAAGGGGAACCGAAAGTAAGCAAAGATTTCTTAAACTTAGTCTATTTTTCCTTGGTTTAAGCAGGTAAATAGGACTACTTGCCAATGGAATAAGATTTTTTGCACTAAAAATAGGAACAATTACTCTTCACAATCTTATTTCAGGTGCAAGGTATCGAATTATCTTATTATAGGGGTAAATATACTCATTCCATTGGCAAATAGAGTTATTTTACTGCTCAAATCAAGGTAAAATAAACTAATTTCAAGAAAATGTTACTTTTAGTTATTTTTTGCAGTACTGCGCTGATAGTAACAGTGTGACAAAGATCGTGTCACCTTTAACAGGAAAAAAATCAGTTTATAATCTTTCTAGAGGTTTTTCATTTGACTGATTTTACTCAGAAAAAGCTCAGAAGTGTGCTTGCATCACCTTAAATAGTTATTTCATTTCCTGGTACTCAACTTTCTCTTTTCAATCCTCCTCACCACTTTGCCCTGCTTTGTGTCGGTCTGTGGGGAAAAAAATGAAGACACAGCATCCCCCACAGCCCTCTGTTTCATGTGGGGATGGCACATTCACAGTGATGTGTCATGTCAGTTTTCTGTCCCACAGCTGTTTGCCATGGAGACCAAAACGTTCAGTTTTGGTCTGATCTGATGCGTTAAGGGATATCAGAGTAAGCCTCACTCCAAATGAGGGAGAATGTTGAAGTTTTGGGGAGGCCGAGTCCATCTCTGGACGTAAATCTGAGCAAAATGCTGCGGCTTGACCTCAGACAGGCTGTCCGTACTGAAAAGCTCTTCACTGATTTAAAACAATTCTGCAGAGAAGAGCGGGCCTAAATTTCTCCACAGCGACGTTAAAAGATTCATTGACAGTTTTTGCAAATGCTTGACTGCAGTTGCAGCAGCCAAGGCAGGCACAACCAGCTATCAAATGTATTGGGTAAATTACTTTTTCCACGTAGGGCCAGGTTTGTTCAAGTAACTTTTCTCCCATTAATAGATAAAAACAAGCATTTGAATATATATATATATATATATATATATATATATATATATATATATATAAACAATTTGACAATCTTAAACCTTCAAGTGTGTTAGAAAAAAAGCAAAAAACAAACAATAAAAATCTGCAACAGATCAAATCAATTGTCCTGCTCAGGATCATTGTAGTGTGGAGTGTGGAGAAATCACGGCTGCTTTAACACGTTCTGTGTCAACACAAGTGATTAACTAAAAGGTCAAAGAACGGTCTGGACCTCAGGTTGAGTACCTTAAAGAATTTTCTCGTCCCCACAGCGGCTTAAAAAGTGACAACTCTGGGAACCTGAAGGTCACGTGAAAGCGATGTAAGGCCCCAGAGGAGACGCCATATACGCTCAGCGGTATAAATCACGAGTGCACGCGTAAAAGCAGGCTGAATGGGTCCCCGCACGCTGCTACAGGCAGAGGCGATGGGAAAACTGTGTGCGTACAATCTGTTATAAGGCCAGAGTTTGAGACCGTTCAAATATGTCCACCTTTACTGTGAAAAACAACGTGTTCCAGACAGAAATGTAAATAGGATGAAAGCTGTGGTTACCTGGTTGCATCAGTCTGCACACCCTTAAATGAACACTTTCACATTAAACACCATTCAGTTTTCTTATTTTTATAGTTACAAACACTTATTCGATTAATCTGGAATTAAGTTTAGCTGTTTTGATTTGGCTTTTTGTTCTGACATCTGCATCTTTCAGCTAGAGCCACAGCTTACAGAGAGACTTATCTTGGTGTTCAGAGATATCTTTCAGACAAATGGATGCAACGAAGACAATATGGAGCAACTGTTACAGTGAAAAAAAAAAAAAAACAAGCTGACGAAAAGACATGATCGTTCAGGAAGGTTTCCAAGGAGGCAAAGGGGGCCGCAGCCATTTCTGGCAACAGCTGGCAACAGATGTCTGGGTCAAAGGGGAAGTTTGCAAAGATGCGTCTCTCTTGCAAGCTTGCCTCACGCTTGCACCGTGCCAACAGTAAAACACGGTAGGGGCAACATCATGTTATGGGTTTACCACAGATTGGGACCGTTCTTATCTTGTATTTTAATTTTCAAGAATGAAATTAGGAACAAAAACCAAGAAGTTTAAGGTGTCAGCAAGAAAGCTAATGATAATAAATAGGGCTTTCATTCAAATCAGCCACACTTACATAGCATGTGTAAACTCAGCTGACGACGGCTGTGGATAACCTGATAGCTGTGGAAAACTTTTGCAAGGTGGACAAATATTGACAAGTCTGCATTCGGATGACCGAATGCAGAAACAATGTGTTCACATCCAAGCAACCAGGTTATTGCAGCTTTTTTTTTTTTTATCTTTCACATTTTCTCCTTAAAGATTTGCTTGTTTTTTTCCAGTTGAATTGTACAGACTGTATGCCACATTAAACATCGAAGCGTTATGAATAATCTAACAGCTAGCCGTTTAAACGGGGTATGTGCTTTTGGGTTGTGTCTTTGAACCGTTTTTTTTTTGTTTTTGCGTTGTGTAAAACTTTGCACATAGCTAAAAAAAAAAAAAAACCCATCTGGATGAGGAGATGATAGGGCAGCGGGTCCATCTGTTGGCCTAAGGCCAGCTCACCCTCTCTGCGAGTGAACTCCACGTCCTCTTACCTTGGCTCCCATCCAGCATCCCTCCACTGCCTCCTTTTGCTCTTCTTTCTTGGACCGAGATGTTGTCACCTCAGCTGAGGCGAGCCTGTCGCCGCGACAACCAGATGGCATCTCTGCCAATCTGCATTTCTTTTCTTTTCTTTTTTTTTTTCTTATACAGTGCCTTTTGGAAGCATTTGTACATTTTTATTTGTTATTTTTCCGCGTTTTTATCCTGATACAACCTCATACTTTGTTGGTTACGAGGATTTTGAGCAAACCAACACAAACTGGCACCTGTATACTATATTCGGTACATATCCAGCTGTAAATTTAGTTCACAATACTAGTTATCTATATGATATACTCATAGGACAAATCGATCAGTAAAATTCTGTCTATAATAGCATTCATCTCTATATTTATTCAGTAATAACCCATGTCCTGTACATATGGAGCCATTGTTTATTCAGCACTTGCTGCTATTGCACTTCTGGTTAGACCTAAACTGCATTTCGTTGCCTTGTACCGGCTGTACCTGTGTAATGACAATAAAGTTCAATCTAATCTAATGTATACTGAAATGGAACAGTGAGAATACAAGATTTTCAAGCCTTTTTACTTATAACAATTTGAGTATGTATGGCCTTTAAAAGTATACTTTAAATATTACCAGATTAAGTATTATTTAGTTTGATACCCCTAAATAGTATCCAAAAAACAACATTTTCTGACTTTGAACATCTCATAAAGCATTGTTTAATGCATTGTAAGCCTGCATGGCCCAACTGCAAACCTACCAAGAAATGATCGTGCGTCTACGCTCACAGGCCTCGTAACACGAGGTCCATGATAACTCTGTGGGAGCTGCAGAGATCCACTGTTCAGGTGGCGCATTCAGGACTACTAGACACTCGGGCCTTTACCCTGGACTCAATGTTCCCGCTGTGAAGCATGATGCCTGCATCATTCTGTTGCTTTCCATAACAAGGACAGAGAAAGCTCACAGGAGGACATCTCTGGAGGAAAAGACTTGAGACTGGGCTGGAGCTTCGTCTTCCAGCAGGATGACAACTCTAAGCATAAAGCCAGAGCCACAACGGGATGCTTTAGATCAAAGCGTGCCCATGTGTCAGAAGAGATCAGTCAAAGTCCTGACCTAAATCCAGATGAAGAGCTGTGGTGAGCCTTTTAAAAAAAAACTAAAAAAAAACTGCTGTTTGCTATTGTTCTTTGTCCAATAGGACTGACCCTAAGCTGTTTTGAAAAAGAAGACCCGGGAAGAAAAGGTTCAGGCTGCAATTAGGCTGCAATTAACTTTTAGCTGTTAATTGCAGTGGAAAGTACTTTCAAATTACAGAATTAGCAGATTGACACACACCACATTTCAGATTATTATTTATAAGAAGTTAAAACCATCTATCCTTTTTTTCTTTCACTACTTCCTATCTAAATAGATCGAAGTCTTCAGTTGAAACATGATACAATCTCAGGAATGTCGACTGGAGTGTAATGATTTAGCAAAACGCTGCATTTGTCCTTGCAAGCCGTTACGGAGAGTTTAGACCGACACAGATTTTAAAGTAGGTTTTTGTGCCTCGGGCTCCAAGAAAACCATCTTCGTTTTTTTTTTTTTTTTTTTTCCCTCCCCAAACTCACTGATGTATTCGACGTACAGTGAGCCTCTTGAAAGACGGAATCACGAGGAACATTACCGCTGACGATGTTTAAAGTCGTACATTGTGTGGTCACACGATGCAAAAGTGGGGGAAATAACCTGCCAAGAAGCAGCAAATCTACATCTACACTGCAAAAATAGAACTAAAAATAAGTAAAATGCTCTTAAAATGTGTGTATTTTTCCTTGATTTGAGCAGGTAAATAAGATGATCTGCCAATAGAATAAGATATTTGCACTTAAAATGGGAACAATTTATCTCCATCATCTTATTTCAAGTGCAGTATATCTAATTGTCTTATTTTAGGGGTCAAAATACTCATTCCATTGGCAGATAATCTTATTTACCTGCTCAAATCAAGGACAAATGCACTAATTTTAAGAACATTTAACTTATTTTTAGATCTGTTTTTGCAGTGTATAAAAAAGTAGGGCTTTGAAATCCCCCCCTGGGGGTTCACACAACATGTACATGTTGTGTGAACAAAAGTTAAGGCAAGACGAAACCATAAAACAGGAAATGAGAGGCTTCAGTCCCCTTCAGGTGTGCGGGTCGGTCTGTTGTACAGGTGCTGAAAGCCTGTTTATTGTCCGCGCTGAGCAGCACAGAGGGGAAGTGAGCTTCTGCAGGTGCAGGTGTGAGCTGCCTGTGTGTCCTCGTTTCTAATTATTCCGGCAGCGTGGTGTACAATCACACCCAGCTTAGGTTAATTTACCATCTGTGGGCGAGAACGACACAAGATCCCATGCAACTTGACCAAAACCGGAAGAAAGGCTTATTTAAGTTAGCTGGTATCAAATAAGGCTTGTGGAAGGTGTTAAATTCCCTTTTGGGACGAGTGACTAACACCAGTGGCAGGCTGCCAACCTGGAGTGAAAACGATCTTATCTGTGGGAGTGGTGAGTGTGGCTAACAGACTTCAAAAGACTCGTCAAAAAAAAAAAAAAAAGAATCAGGCCATTTTGTTTTCCACATCAGAGTGTGACATCTGGGCTGTGGCGTCGGGGTATAAGAGCTCCTCTGTGGCCGTGCCACTTCAAGCAGATGCTCACACTTCCCTGCCTAAGGAGCTGTCTGCTCCTCGGTGGTGATTCTAGACCAAATTTACCAGGATGGGGCCCCTGGTAAATTTCATGGTGGGCACAGAACAATGATTAAAAAACAAAACAGGGCAACATTTCATTGTAGAACAGATTCCTGGATCAATGTGTGCTTCTGTGCTTTTTTGTCTCTCTTGTTGTGTCTCTGCTCTGTCTTCTGTAACCCCAGTCGGTCGAGGCAGATGACCGTTCATACTGAGCCTTGTTTTGCTGGAGGTTTTCCTTCCTGTTAATGGGGAGTTTTTCTTTCCACTGTCACTTCATGCTTGCTCAGTATGAGGGATTGCTGCAAAGCCATGTACGATGCAGACGACTCTCCCTGTGGCTCTACGCTTCTCCAGGAGTGAATGCTGCTTGTCGGGACTTTGAATGCAATCAACTGGTTCCCTTATATAGGAATTTTTTTTGACCAATCTGTATAATCTGATTGAATTTGACTTTGTAAAGTGCCTTGAGATTAAATGCTTCATGAATTGGCGCTATATGAATAAAATTTAATTAATTGTTTGATGTATTAAGTGAGCCACAGAGCCACTTGCAGCTCTGGAACTGCAGGTTGCAGACCTTTTGATCTAGCAGATGAAAATTGTGATCCTATTAAAAGTGCAATGCAGTAATTTTTAAGTCATTGGCAAAGTAAAACTGTAAAAGGTAAAAAAAATCACCAATCAGTGACCAATCAGTTGCATTTGATTTGGTATTAAGTCTTCAGTACAGGGGCCATAACTGGGGCTAGGACAAGCTCTACAGGGCACTGGCCACTGCTGACCCCCGTCTAGATCCGCCCGTGCTGATCGTCATCCCCAACCCTACGCCTCTGCTCTGCTGTTGGTCAATTTTAAAACAATAATTCCCAATTATAGCTCATAAATTAGCAGTCACTGTAGACAAAACAGAGCTGTGAAAAGGTGTTTGCTTCCTTACACGTTTTTTTGCGCTTATTTGTTTCACTTAAATGTTTAAGATCAAACTATTTTTAGTATAAGACAAAGATAACCCAAGCAGCTATAAAGAGCTTTCCAAACCAACCTGGCTCCAAGTGAAAAGGCAACTGCCCCCTCTGGATAAATCCAGAATTACCCCATCTTTTTTCACAACTGAGTTCAGTTTCTTCATCGACACTCAGGCCTGATTACTGCCCCGACTTGTAGAATCAAGAAATTACAGAAAAAAAACCTGTACGACAACATCAAGTAGATTTAAAGTCTTCCGATCGCCACTCATCACGCTATAAAGAAATTCAAGACGAGATCTCAGTCCAAGTCCTAAAGCAGCAAAGCAACCATTCCGTACAATTTCTATGAACTTTAGCATCTCTGTCACTAAAAATACACATCTGCCGAGCTACTGAGGACTGTTAGAGACCCTCTAACTAGCCAGAAACATTACTGGCATGTAGAATGTGAGCACACTACCCTTGAAATATAATATCCAACTAAATAGTGCAACCGAGCATTGCAAAATTGGCAACATTGATGTTGCGAGGGTTATCGTGATTTGGTGTATTGACCAACTCTAGTTGGTATGATGGTGTCTTTCAGAAATACTGGTAATTTTGTGAGACGGACCTTTGTGTTAGAACTCCCCCATGAAAACCCTTTTTGCTCAGTCTTTCTTATTGTTGAGCGATGAATGTTTATCTGTGACAAGTGAGGCCTGCGAAGCTTTAGATGTTCTGGATTCTTCCATGAACTCCTGGACGAGACATTGATGCACTCTTGGCTCTTATGGATATTTGCTTGAGACTTAAAGGCTTACAAATTGCTTTGCAACCCTTTCCACAAGGATAGATGTCAACGATTTTGTTTCACGTCGGTTCTTGACTAAGTTTAGAACAGGGCATGGCGTTTTGCTTTTGCTTCTAGAGATCTTTTCGCCTGCTTCAAGCTGCAATACTGGCTATTAGTGTTTGCTTGAATCTACCAGTCTTGTTAATTTAACTGGGGGATGATTAAGACTGGTTAAGTAATACAATAGTGAGTTTTAAGATCTTAAGCATCTAAGGGCGGAACCCCCCAGAAGAAATCTCTAAAGGGGGTGAAAACTATTTCACAGGACTGCATCATACCCCAATAGTTAATTTCTGAAAAGTAGAACTGCACAGGTATAATATTATGTATAACATGCCAGTGAAAACTAACTTTTAAAGGGGGAAAAGAAATAATCACACCCTTTGCTGATTTTTTTTTCTTTTTTTAAAGTCAATTCTTTTTATCAAGCAACAGAAGTAGAACGCTCTACAACAAATGGTAAATTTTTACAATATTTCCATTTAGTACCATCCCTCTCGGGGTGCAGCAGGAGCAGATAAAACAATTCAGATCAAGCAGCAGCGCAATTTTTCTGCACATCAGAATATCAAAAGAAAAAAAAACAAAAACAATGCAAACAATGCAGTGAGTGAACTCACACATTCACCTAAACTGCCCACCCACCCACACCCCTTCCTCTGCCAGAGCTCTACCGTAATTCACGACATGAAACCTGCGAACGTTGAGAACTTTACCATGTGTAGCTGCAAGGAAATGCAAGCGGTTCGACAAAGTGGAAGCAGTCGAGAACAGCCCAGAGAACCATGAACGGTTCTCTGAAGGGCAACGCTATTAAGCCTAATTGTCAGGTTTGAAAGCGAGTCTGTTTTCCTCTAGGCTAAAAAAAAAAAACAACTAAATACAATGAAGCATTTGGCTGAAAATTGCAGCATTACAATATGAGAACAGACCCAAAAAGTACATTAGGGTTTGGGCTCATCTGTTTGGCTGTGGGTTTACTGGAAAGCAGACTTTCTGGAATAATGTGTTGGGTCTGCCTTAGAGACCCAAATGCTTGTTTCCACTCCTGAATTAATAGGAGCAATTCCAACCACAGATCCCAATCAGCTCATAATAAAGCTGCATTGTTACTCTGTTGAGCCTGAAAAGTCATGTGACCAGACTGAGGAAGTTCATGAACTTTCCAAAGGTAGGTGGGCAGGCGAACACATGAGCTTGAAAATGTGTACAGACCCCCTTCAGTTTTTCTTATATTCATGTTACGGCCACAAACTGTAATGTGTTTTACTTGGATACCGTGTGATAGACCAACACAAATGACCACGTAATTACCAAGTGGAAGGAAAATTATGTGCATTTATATTCATCTTCCTTCTCTCAAACACCTCTAAATTGAATTCAGTGAGGCCTTCAGAGGTCCAGTATTAGTAAGTTAAAGCAGTGTGTTTCCTGAACGGACCACGGTGGAACATGGTGGTGGTGGCAACATCATGCTGTTTGGACGCTTCTCTTCAGTAGGGACAGTGAACTGGTCCAAGTTGATTTGAAGACGGAGAAAAATAAAGAAAAAAATGGGCAAATCCTGTAAGAAAAACCTGTTAAGAGTAGCAACACTTCTGGATGAAAACAATCATAAACATATGGCAAAGGAAACGGTTTAAACTTAAGCATGGCTATTCAGTATAATGGCCCAGACATAAATACAAAGGAGAATCTGAAGCATTTCTTGAAAACTAACATTGACAGATGTTGTCCATCCAACTTGACTAGGCTTGAGCTTTTGTGCAAAGCTAGCAAATTCATACTTGCAAAGCTGCAAAAGGTGGTTCCAAGCTTTCCCCTCCAGGGCTGAAAACTAATTTATGCCATGCTTATCATTTTTTCATTGGTTAAAAAAAAAACTTGGATTTTGTCTTCCACTTCATAGTTATGCACCATTTTGTGTTGGTCTGTCACATAAAATCCCAATAAAATACATTCAGGTTAGTAGGTCTAAAAAGAAAGAATATGAAAAACTGGTATGGTTTATCTAGAAAGGCAGTGTATATTTCTTAATGCTGAACAGCCTTGTGACTTACGTTGTAGCTCTCCATGGTAGCCATTTCATTCTCTCTATGCATTTTTTATATTCCTCCAGTCAAAGTCAGAGCCAGATTCAAGGTTAAAGCGCACGCAAGTCTTCCACAGTGACCTTTATCTTAGAGAGAGTCTCATGAGCCGACTGTGAACAGAGATATGTCAGACTAGCCTCGAATCAAAATGACAAAATAATGCAAAAGAAAACAAAACAAAACAAAAAACATCTCAATCATAAAACAAAGCAAAATGTCCTGGCTTGAGACCTGAAAGCTGTTTTCTTGAGGTGGTGCTGTGTTTTGGCACAGATGACAATGTGAAGATAAAGTTCTTGAGTCCTGGGATCGATACCACGATGGCTGACAGATGACTTTTACACCAAACCGAAACAAGTTATCCTGCTAGCACTGTACAGCCAGGAAATAGACACAAAAATAGACATGTTATGTTCTGCTATGACAAATGTGTTAGTGCTACGTGCTAAAATGGGGCAGAGAGACAGACAGATTAAGAAATAGGACAGGCACTTAAGTGCTTATGCATAGTGAAGATTAAAGTAAGAACCAAGCAAAGACAGGAAAGGAAGGCGACAGAAACAAAGAGGATTTAAAAGGATAAAGCACTTTCACTTTGATCAGTTTGAAAAAAGAAACCGAGAAATGAAACATCCTGAAAGTTTGATGCTGTACATTAAAAAAACTGAGAACAAATTAGCTGTCTGATTTATGCAAACGTGTTGAGAACTAGCCCATTTACGGGGGCTAAAATCCACATTTGCTGACCATACAAAGCTAGCATAATCGTGGCTAATGATAGGGTCACTGCCCTCGGCTCTGGGGACTGTTTGTTATTTAGCATCCTGAGACGAATGGGATTAAGTGAATGTACGAACCAAGCTAATATCACTAATGGGATTGCGTAGCTCTATATCAGGGGGTCTAACCCCGGCTGTGGTCAGCAGGACAGTGAATTTACGTCCTAGTACCCAGCTAATATGCTAATCTGAGCCAGCTGGCCTAAAGCTAGCGAGCAAGCTGTTCTACTCCCTGCTACAAGTGCCATTTAGTTTCAAGCCCATGGATTTGAACACTTTTGTTTATGGCTCACTGAACAGCAAATATGAAAAGTAAACAGTGGATAAAAAAAAAGTGAGGAGAAAAAAAAAGAAAATGCTATTAAACGCAACACATCAATTAGCAGAGAGCTAACGGCAGCTTTGCTAATATTTGTCACAGTAGAAAAGAATACTAGCAGCTTGCTAGCACTGGTTACATCTTTAATGTTCACAAAAACTCTGCGTTCATGTCATATTGGAGTTATTGTCATGGCAACTTTCTTACTTTGTTGAGTTGTGTCATAAAAAAAAAAACTTTTCGTAATAATAGGGTATGTTGAGCAATTCCAATGAAGTTATAAAATTATAGAGTAGCTCTGAGAAGTTCAGTTTCAAGGACAGATAGACAAATGAGCAAAGCACATTTGCAGTATACGCACATGCCAAATAATTGGCCTCTTGATTTCACTCACACACCAACCCATTCTAGACTGGCTACTCCTCCTTTTTGAGTATTACAACTTGAGAGCAAACCACCAATGGCTAAATTCCAATCATTTGTGTCATCTTGGTGCACTGGTGCTTGCCCAGTGCATGGGAAAGTACGGCAACCCAAACGTGCCAAATATTGGTATTGTGTGATAAAAAAATAAATAAAATGAAATCGCCATTTTGAAGTCAAGATGCCCTGAAGGTTGGTGAAAACCCTGCCAGAATCTGATTGTACTTACACCTCTCATAAACAGGTGTTCATTGCATTCTGTGTGATCTAAACTCGATGTTCACTGACCGGATAAAACAGTGCTCAGAAGGAGGTGCTGACAGATAAAATGGCGTTCTGGCAGGATTTTAGTCCCCTTTTAGGAAACAGTGATTTTTTTTTTTTTACATCATTTATGGGTTTTGAGTGAGTCAATATTTGCCCCTCATGTTTTGCCATTTTTAAGGGGTCAATGAGCCTCAATGTGGCAAACCATCTTTGTTTTTATTAGGACCATAAATACGTTGTCAAAAAATTAATTTAAACTAAAGCCCTGAGTTTTTTAATTAAAAGGTGATGAGTCATCGCCATTGGTATGTATTTGAACATTCATTTAAGGTAAAAATCTGATTTAAATAAAAAAATAGATCATCTGAGGAGTCATATTTGAGCTTATTCAATGGCTCTGATTCATTAGGTAGAATACTCTGACTTAAGCACATATGGATGAAAATTACTTAGAAACGTCCAATTAAACGGTTTACATGACAGGACATAAAGTTAAAAAAAAAAATGCTTTCTAAAAGACCCCTCCATTACCACCTTTTTTCCACCGCTCACAAGAAAGTATTTATTTTGCATAACAAATGCAGATTTTTACATCAGTTATAAAACAGACCAACCTAATGGCTGCAGTACTAAAGGGGATGATTTGACGAGTGTCATGCTTTCTTTTTTTTAGCTTTTCTTTCCATACACATCCGAACTGGCAGTGGTAGAAGTACCCAGAAACGTTCTCTTAACTAAATCCACTAACGCCTTAGTAAAAACAAATATTTCAGATAAAATACAGCCCTGAGTGTTTTGAATTATAACCAATAAGCTATCACAGGTACTTGAGATTAAATAACATTTATTCAAGGTGAAAATTTACTTTCCAGAAAATTTTGGAATGTGCGGATCATATAAATCAGCAATAGTTTTTTTTTTCAGCTCAAGGCGTGATTGTTTATCAAATGAACTATTTAAATGTTTGTAAGACATACAAAAATATTTTAGTGGAAAAGGTGCTGCAAAGCTCTTTACACCACGAAGCTAAAGCAGAAGAAATGCTGTCTGCGTGTGGGAGTTTCGATGGCATATTTGCTGAAAACAGAGCTGTTTCTAATTATAGAGACTATAAATATTGTGTCTATAAATCAGTTGTCAGCGCTCAGGGGATCCTCTGTAATCTACATAAACTTTCCAGCCTCTTACATTGATCCTATATGACATGAACGCATCGGCGATTTAAAAAATAGGCTATTGATCCTTATCAGCACCTTCTGCTGTAATTATACTGAAATTACTTCAACTCAAGACTGAAGCAACATAACCCAAAGCTTTAGCTTTTTAGAATGGCTACAATCTGAAAATGAGGCACTTTTAGAGCAGCTATGCATTTCTATATATTTTCTTTCTTTTCTTTTTCTTTTTTTTTTTTTTACATACCAGTTAGCCACATTTGTACTCTTTCATCATTAGAGGTTTTAAAAAAACAAAACATTAAAAAAAAAACTAAAAAAACAACACACTATTCTCCATTCTGTACCGTCCTCTGATTGGCTTTCACTTGAGAAAATGAGAGCAGCGAATAGCTTTTTAAGAATATCATTTGGCACACATCCCTGCTGGTTTGCTCAACCAACCGGATGAAAGCGAGGGGGAAAAAAAGAAGAAGTTTTCCATCAGTTTATGTCAAAGTGCTTCAGGGTTGCGTCCAATCCAGCAGCTCTTTCCATGTGATTCGCCGTCACAGGAGAAAAAGGTGGAGCACTGAAGCGCTTTGAGTGGTACCAGATTGTCTCTCCAAGGATGAATCACTGACATCAGCACTCTGAAGGGGGAAAGAAAAGAAACAACTGGGTTAGTTGTGTAAAGAAGAAAACAATAAAGTGGGCACACAAAAGAAAATAGATAATTTATCAGGTTTACTACGATATGCAATGTTTGATGAGTGTCTGCTTAAAGGTTCTGGCACAGAGTGACCCAGAAATAGACAAACATTTACAGTACGGTCAAACAGGCTGGAATAAAAAAAAGAAAGAAAGACAACGATTCAGACAGGAGGAGCGATAAAGGAGGACAGCAGATATGAAGGCATCGAGGACACCTAGTGCTACAGGCACTCAGACAAATGTTAGCTTCTGACTCTGGGCCAGCACAGCAGGGAACAGACCAGATCCAGTGCTGCAGTTTTCAGGCCATGTGACTGCGCGACTCTGGCGCAGGACATAAAAGCACGCAGGTATGCACAAAAATGTCACCCACAGCAAGAATTTAGAGGTAAAACAGTCGTTCCCAGCAGCGCTGACGGGATTACAGCTATGGTCTAGATGCCAAAACACAATCACATGGCGTCACTAAGCCATCTGTCAGTCTCACACTAAGTCATCTGAGGAGGTTCTGTTTCCTCAAAGCCCTGAATGATCAGACTCTGTATGCACCAGCATGCTTCAACATGTACTTATAGCCTAAAACAGCAATGTTGGAACTTGAAAATGCATTCAAGGCCCTCGACGCGCTGCATGGTGAAATAATGTGGAACTAAAAAAAAGCCTTTCATATGAGTCAAAATGAGAAGAAATTAAGCGCTTTTTGTGATACATCCAGTCATACACGAAATATGTCTGCCGTAGGTTAAAAGCACTGTACACAGTCAATGAGTGGCTCCCAATGAGCAAATTATTATTAGGCCAAATTAATTAGACGATGGTTTCAACTTCCTCGGCACGTCAGTCACTTTAAGCTTACAGCATGCTGAGGTGAGGGAATCCTCGCCTTTGCAGAGAAAGTATGGAAGAAATTTCTAGTTATTTTTTACTTTAAAGTTGTCAACAAATATTTCACCTGCAAAACTCCACTTGCAGACTTCCAGCTACAGAAATTTGCCTGCAACTGTTTTGACGTTCTGGTGACTCAGGCCAAAGCAATCAACTCTAGATTGAGTCAAGCACCTTTTAGCAATCGAATTAGGCTCATTTGATCATGTGACAAATGAGCCTAATTTATAAATTATTTTATAAATTCAATGTCTAATGAGACTATATTTCTTCCATAACAAAGTGACTGCATAGCTTAGCATAAGAAAAAGTTTCATTACCGGGTCATTTCTCAAGACATTTGCAAAGCATTTACATAGCCTTTGCAGCAGTGGCAGTTATGTGTGTTATATATGTGCTGTCTTCTAGCGGTGACAAAAGCCATGTTTCCATCCAATGGTCATGCAAATTTTAAGCAAACTTTTAAAATCTCAAAACAAAATGCGAATTAGGTGTGTTTTCATCCACTTGTTTGTAGCGAATTAATCAGGCAGAAGCAAAACGTGATTTCGTTAGAAGTTAACGTTGAACCTCAACGGCAGGTTGAGGTTCCAAACTAGCGTGGACCAAAAAAATCTAAATAAATAAATAAATGAGAGACGTATTCAGGAATGTGTTTCTGTTGGGCAAGTTGCAATTATTCTGTCATGTCAACCAGTATTGGCGATGCCGATGTTACATGCTGTCCGGAGACGTAGAAAACAAACGCAATTCTGTGTGCGTTATGGTAATATCTGGCTAGATGGCGCCAGCGCGAACAGCTGATCAGTCACGGGAGGTAAATGTTCGCTATGTCAGAACTTATTCGGCAAATGTGTTTCCATCTCCTGTTTTGCACATTAACAATTTTTCTCAAAAGCCAAAAACCACCTCTGACGAGTGTAAAAACTTATTTGCAAAGTTATTTAGAGTTTGGCTGTTTCCATCAATCTTTTCCAATTTGATATTTCAAAATGCACCTAAAAAACATTCATGGAAACCGCCTATTAATGCTATGGATATTTTTCAAAAGATGATCACAATTATTTCCAGTTGACTGAATTATCGAGCCTCAAGTATTGAGCATTACTGCTAATAGAAGTCCAGTTGTTTTATTTTTTAACCTTTTTTAGGTACTGCTACTGAAAGCAGTCAGTCAACTGTATATGTTGGCTAAATAAGATGCAAAACCCCAGAGCTTTTTATCCTCTCCTTAAACATCTGATCGACCGATTCCAACTTAGGCCATTTCTGATGTTCTTTAACACACACAAGTTAATTTGCGTTGAGTCATTTGTAGTTTGAACGAAGATCTAGAATTAATCTTAACCATGAAATGACCAAAAGAACGCTGTTGTGTTGCGGCCCATTTAACGGAGGTAGTAGTTTTTAAATTACCCAGAAACTGAAGGAGTTATGAGTTTATTCGACTTCATGCACCAAAGCATGTGTCCCTGGTGGAGTTCTTACTAAACTCAGCACAAAGTATGTGGAAAAATGCAGTTTGTTTATTTGTTTAGAGACTAAATAGGTGGGATTGTTTTGTCTTGTTTTGGCATTTAATGAACAGGAAAGAAAAAAAAAATCCAATTATTCAGTATTTGACCCACTGATCACCAGTTAGGAGGAGGGAAAACTGGACAAAGTGACTGGCGTCTCACAACGTTTGAGGTAAATCTGAAGTAGATGCAGCATAAAAAATAGTCGATGAAATAGTGTCCTGCAGCGAACCGTTGTGTGCACTTTAGTTTTAACTTTTTATTACTGTGGTATTTTTGCCCGAGGTGATCCTGCCATGAGGATCCTGTCATGTCTGGCTGAACCGCTCCCTAATTGGACGCTCTCCCTGTTTTTCTTACAATATCCCTTATAACTGTTATCACACTGTCTGACAACATTTTTGTACCAAAGAGTCACAAGCTGCTGAAGTTGATGTGGATGTTCAAATTGCCGTGCTGCTGAGAGTAATTACTGCATGCAAAAAAATGACCGCTTTACCTCCTCTGTGACGGTCCTCTGTTCTAAAATGTTCAATTACGGAGCCAATGAGCGGCTGCCCGTGTAGTTTTGACAGCAAGCAGGTTTAAAAGCGACACACAGATGGGGTAAGTAAACGCTAAACGGGCGCTACTTTCTGCAAAAAAACCCCGATGACTCAGAGTAAAGGAACTCTGTCTGCTTCTGGGCCAATCTAAACAACATCACAAAGTTACTAAAGAGACCCGGCTCAGAGAGAGTTCCCCTTAAAATTTCCCAGCAGAGCTCGGCTCTCTAATTGCACCCGGATACTCTATATTTATACCCCTCCTTCTCTCCCAAGTTTCGTGCGGCGTGCTATATTTAGTCTCCCCACCCTTGGCACAGGCGGTGGCCGCCAGCCGGACAGCCGATCCCCCGGCGGACTGAAGCGGAACAGAGCGCCTCCCTGTTTTTCAGCAGAGACGACAACAAGCCGCGAGGACTGGAGGATCCCGAGGAGACGGCCCTTTACAGATTTCTGCCTGTTGTGGGCTTAAATGTTTCAGAACATCAAGCAGACTTTGATATCAGACTAATATATCCTATATAAGCGCAACATATGCAGCTCCACTGGCTACTTTGTGAAGTCCAGAATTCAGTTCAACATCCTACTACTAACTTTTAAAGTTATTCACAATCTCTCCCCTCCATATCTCTCTGTTTACTTAAATTTTCTACTCCCGTCCGCATACTTAGATCTTCTTCTACCACTCACCTCGTTGTTCCTTCAGCCCGTCTTAGCACCATGGGGAGCAGAGCTTTTTCTCGTTCTGCGCCCACAATCTGGAATTCACTCCCCCCCCCCCCCCCCCCCCCACCCCTGACATCTGCAGTACCGAGTTCTTTACCCTTGTTCAAATTTGCCTTTTCAATATGATTTTCTATTACTTTCCTGTGTGTAGTTTGTGTTGTTTCTTTTAAACTATGATGATGTTGCTTCTACCATTTATTGTTTTTACCTGTACAGTGTCCTTAAGTGTTTTGAAATGCCCTTGTAATAAAATGTATTATTATTATTAATAAAATGAAGACTTTATTCAGGGAAAACAGCTATCCAAACCTGCCTGTTCTTACATGTAAAAGCAACCGCCTCAAATCTAAAAACTACTTCTGCCGCCTTTGGCTCCAACAGCAGTCATCAGGCGTTTGTCTTGACTGGCAATGAGTGTTTTACATCACTGTGGAGGACGTTTGGTCCACTCTTTTTTTTTTTTTAACAAATTGTTTTAATACAGCCATATTGGAGGGTTTTCAAGCATAAATGACCTTTTTAAGCTCATACCGCGATCAGATTTATGAACAGACTTTGACTAGGCCACCCTAAAACCTTTCTTTGGAGGCATTCATTCATTCATTCATCCGACCCCAAATCATCCCACTTCCCGCAGCATGTTTGATGGTTTCTTTCTCTGTTAGTTTTACACCAGATGTAACGGCACCATAGCTAAAAGGTTCTACGTTTGTCTCGCCAACCCAGAGAATCCATCCATCCATCGTCTTCCGCCTATGTGAGATCAGATCCCAGGGACAACAGGTCCAGGAGAGGAAACCCTGTCGTCCCTCTCCCCAACGACATCCTCCAGGCAAATATTTTCCCCCAAAGTTGCAGAGATCATCAAGAGGCTTTATGGGTTAGGGTGTTCATTTTGTTCAGGAGTGGTGTTTGAACTCTCCCATAGATGCCATTTTTGCTTTAGATGTCTTTCTGGGTACTTGTGTGACCTCGTGGATGAGTCGTCGATGGAGTAATTTTGCCAAGTTGGCCGCTCTTGAGAAGGTTTACCACTGTTCCCACGTTTTATCCACTCATAGATAGTGGCTCTTATTGTGGTTCATCAAAGTACCAAAGCCTGATGAATCGCTTTGTAACCCTTCCCAGACCCTGTTTCTCATCTCATCCAAATGTCTTTGGATCTTGATAAGCTGTATTGCTTTTTGAGATACTTAGTGTTGCCAGACATCTTTTACATCTATATTCAATAAATTAGGGTATTATTGAAAAGTTAATCTAATTCAGTAAATCAGTTCACTAAGGGAAACACATAGATTAACACAGACTTTTAAAAAATAAAGCTGTTATTTCGGTCAATTATGATTTTGCCCGCCTCCAGCTAATAAAAAAAAAAAAAACAACTGAATTTAAAATTACATTACTGCATCAGACCAATAAAAACAAGATAACATTTTCATGTGGAAATGGAGGCTTAATGAAAAGTATGTTTAATACTGGCTTAAACGTTTTTTTTTTAAAAACATACTTTTATTTTGACTAACAGGCCTTTTATAAATGCATATTCTAATTTATAGAAAATTAGATGCGTGTTCTTGATTCTGCAGGTCAGGCAGTAATCAGACATGATATTTTAGTCAGGTTGGTATGGAGAGCTTTTTTCCTTTAATAAAATAGTTTGAAAAATGTTTGCTGTTCTCACCCAGGTTTATCTTTGTCCGATATTATATTCTTTGAACATCTGAAACAGTCTAACGTGACAAACAAGCAAAAACAAGAAATCTCTAGGGGAGGAAGACCTTTTCCACATCAAAGTATAACCATGTGGATGATTCATGCATAATAAGGACATTTCTCCTGTAAAGACTTTATACAAGCAGAACAAAAAAAAAGAAAACGCCTAACTTCCTGCCATGCTACAATTAAATGTTTCCTCCCCATGGCCCCACTAATCAGATATCGGCTTCTTATTTTCTCCCTTGGCGCTTTGCACATCGATCTCCCTCATTTCCTCGAATCGTCTCACCATCTGCGGGCGAATCAATATAATAATGACCGCGTGCTGCTATTCCCCTTACTGTTGCAGGCCAGACTGTTTAAATCAAGAGGTTTGACAAGACTATCTGCCTCCGCAGTCCATGTCTAGCCACTTTTACTGCTCTCTGGCTCCGTCCGTGTGAGTGTGTGTGTGTGTGTGTGTGTGTGTGTGTGTGTGTGTGTGTAATCAGGGGAGTCTGGGAGCGTGTGAGACGATGAACGGCCGCCTTAGAAATTGAAAGCCACCCTGTTTTCTGGTCGTAAATCGAGCGTGTCAGTCTGTCATTTTCCACAAGACGCAGGGCTGCCCTGAGCTACATGAAATGAGTCACTGAGTCCACTGCTCGCTTTGGTTGGGCAAAATTATATTTTATCTGAAAAGAAACAGGGGCAGATGCAGACTGGAGGAGCTGCACTCCATCATTGGAAACAGAGGTAAACAGCAGCGATGTGGGGGGAAACCACTGCAGGCCGGCCATTTGCGAAGGGACTGAACGCTGGTTTTATGAACCTCACATGGAAAATGATGCAATTTACCTCCGAGTTGATTTGTGCCTCTCGTTCAGGCGTAAAATTGTGCGGTTCCAACCTGCAATCTGAGACCTCTCTGTGAAAAACACAGGCTCCCTCAAACCCGAGGATAAGCCGCCCGTGACCCGTGGTCCACCCTGAAGGATTTCAGAATCATCATAGGATTAGGGACGGAATAAAATCTCTGCGATCGGCGTCTTTTTCTTTCCATGCCGACAATCATTTTGCCTGAAATCCCGCGGTGCTGTTATCGCAGAGCTTTGTGCACTTTTGTCACATTACGACAACAAACGTATGAAATGGTTTTCCCGGGATTTTAGGTGATCGGCCAACACAACCCACGTATCGGACGCAACCAACTTCTGGAAGTAGGCGCTCTGTCCAGGTGAGACCAGAGCCAATGCTGCAGGTCACCCTGAACACATCGGTCCGGTATGGTGGCGGCAGCGTCATGCTGTGGGGATGCTTCTCTTCAGCGCGGGAAGAAAGGCTTCACCGTGGTGAAACAGGGTGGAGGATCTTTTTCTTCAGCCTGGCTATCAGAGCGGCACAAGATATCCACTTGCAACCATCATCCCAGGATCAATGTTCGCAAAGTTGCAAAGAACTGCAAAATACACCATACCATCTTTATTTATAAAGCCCATTATAATAACCAAGGCCAACAAAGGGCTGTACATATACAACTTAAAAAATACCAGTAAATTCTAAACAGACATAGCCTCGTGAGACCATCCTGATCTCGCGAGCTTTCAAGGTTTCACTCTCAGATCAGTCTGGCTACTCTCCGTTAAAGAAAATTTGGAGCCGTTCACCAAACGAACGTCCAATCAGCGTTGGCTTTGAGGCGGGTTGAGGTGTGACGCAACGAGAAGCGCGACAGTTCAGTCTAAAGAACATGGCGGCTTCAGCCGATGAAACTAGCGTTAGCGTGGCTATCGAGCAAGTTTTATCGGAATTACAGAGTATTTCTTCACTGGAAGAAGAGCAAAACACCGCTCTGGAGGCTTTTCTCAGAGAAAAAGATGTTTTTGCTCTTCTCCCGACTGGTTTTGGCAAGAGCTTGTGGTTGTGTTTTCGTCGTCGCTGTTAGTACGTCATATGCTTCGTTGATCTGATTGGTTTATTTGGCCCGTCTATCACCAACATAGGCCAATCAGCTAACCAGTATTTTCGCCCCTTCCCAAAATTACTTCAACGGACGGTTTCCAGATGGATATGCGGAGCAAATCCATCTGGCGGAGTCAGGTTAAAACAGACAAGCTAAAACAGACAAATAAGATAGTTTAAGACTGTTAAAATAATTAGAAACAGAGTCAACCTCTCAGGATGCGCAAAAGGCCTCCACTAAGGGTCCTAAACTCTGAAGGAGAGGAGGCCTGCCTCACACGAGAGGGCAGATCATTCCACAACTCTGGAGCCGCTACGGCAAAGTCACCGTCTCCTCTTAGTCTTACTTTTAGGGACAATCAGGAGCTGCTGGGTGGCAGACCTCAGGGAGCGGGCAGGTGTGTGGGAATGCAACCGCTCAAAAAGGCTGCACTCCTTTAGAAGCAACTAAGAGAAGGATTCCTGAAACGTACAGACAACCAATGAAGAGAACTCAGGATGGGGATCATGTGCTCAGAGCTTTTTGTTCCAGTTAAAAGTTTGCAGCATTTTGCACAACCTGCAGGATCAAGAAAAAATATTACAAATGTGATTCTTGCAAATTCGGCATGTCGATAATACGTCCGGCCTGTTGGATTGCCACGAACCGCCCTCAATGCCGGTCAATCGATTTAGATTTTTGGCGGTCATGGTGCTAAAGAGGAAAAAAGCCAGAACATTTGGGTCGCAGTGACACGGTTCAAAGGATATTCAAGCTTCAGAACGGCCAAATTAAAGCCCGATCTGACTGAGAATCCACTTAGTGTCTGCCTGTCCACCACAGTAGATCCCAATAAAACACGTCAAGGTTTGTGGTTGAAACCGGACACAGCCTGGAAAAAAGTCGAAGGGAAATGAATACTCCTGCAAAGCACTGTATACCTGAGCTCATTAAATCACCCATCCTGTGAGTGAGTAAAGAGGAGCCGGCATGAAGACGGCTTCAGGAAGGAAAACGGCGGCCGGCGGGGACGGCTCCTGTGTCGCCTCGTTTCATTTCTCCCAGAGACGCCGGGAAGTCTGTCAGTAACCCAGACGTGTGTTTTTGTGTCGCACTGCGACCGCAGCGCCTGCCCTCCACCGCGCTCGCTGCTCAAGTCGTGAATCTGGAACGTCCGAGGACGACAGCTTTGGGTCAAATGACACTCCACCCGAAAGTCTCCCCGAGGTGAAGGAGTTTATAAAAGCGCGTCTTCGTGGAGGGCGTCAGCTGATGCTTTCACAATGCATGGAGCCACTGCCAGAGGTGGATCCCTTTTTTCTAATCCCTGCAGCAAATAAAGCGCTCGTCATCCTCTCCTTAAAGTCACGTCTCGGCTCAAACTGTTTAGTTTTCCCACATTAGGTCCGGTTGCCGAGCACCGACAGCCAGCCGTCTGCTGGGGGTAAGACGGTGTTTGTTTCAAGCAAAAATAATTAGTATTTTTGTGAAGTTGTCGAGAGCCTAAAGCATGAACGGCTCAAATTCTGGAAACCTGCTGGAGCCTCAAGTTAGGAAGGGAAGCAGGGCGCAAGGAAAGAAAGGGAAGGACACAAAGAAGGAACACGATTTGAAAAGCGAAGTCGGACACAAGGGAGAAGGAGAGAAAGAAGAGCGGCAGGAGACAAAGATGGAAGGACAGTAGGAGGGGAAAAAGGTAGAGAAATAAGAGCACAAGGAATAAAGGAAGGACATGAGGAAGGAAAGGATGGAAAGAGGAGGCAGGCCCTGAGGATGGAAGGAAGGACGCAAAGAGTAGATGGGGATAAGGGAAGGGCATAAGGGAGGGAGTAAGGAGGAACACAAGTAAAAATGAAAAGGAGGACAAAAATAGACAACAGGGTAGGGAAAGTCTGTAGATTAAATAAATATATATATATATATGTTGTGCTGCTATTTTATTTTTCCAATACTTCAATCCTGCCCCCACAGAGATCACAGCAGAATAAAGCTGAATTGAGCTTTTTTGGTAAAAAAGTGGATCATCTAGGAACCTTAATTTGTAGTTCATGGTTTTCTGCTCCACCGAGGCATAAACAGGGAAACCACTCTGCCAAACGGGGGAAACAGAAGATAACCTCCAATTCAGCTCATAAATTAAAGAAAGGGGACAGGAAACAGCCACTCCTCTAAACTCGCCCCGGATCTGCGGTGTAGAAACAGACAAACCTTTACTTTTTCCAAGCACAAAATGACAAACTTGTTGCTCTTATTAAACGTCTATATTGAAATTGCCCAAGTGTCGAATATCCAACCATACAGAACAGGCTACATGAGGGATTTCAAATGAGGTCCTAACCTTTAGTAATACAGCTGTTTGCTAAGGTCACTCTCTAAAGCAACAGTCGGACCCTTTAAAGGGAGATTTCTGATCTTACTATAACCAAAAAAAAAAAAAAACCAGACAAGAAAAGACAAATGCTCAACATCCCATACATCTGGCATCTGGTTCATTCATTCAACCCAATCAGACAGCAGCAGTTTGGTAGAACCCCCCCCCCCCCCCCCCGATCCTTTATGCTTGCGCTTAGTTAGCCTTTATTTCTAGCAGGTAATGGAAACTGAGTGCTGAGCTAAACAGAACCGGACAACAATAGGCCTCCGATGTTTGCAGAACCAACAGGAACGGCTTGTTTGGAGAAGACACAAAAGGGACCCATCGGTCGTCAACCCAGAAAAAAGACCAGGAGTCCACGTTTTAGGAGGATGGGGGGGGGGGGGGGGCATCAACGCTAATCGTAAGCTGCCGGTCAAACGCCCAGTGTAGCACATGTTGGACATCCTGTCACCCTATATTCTCCAGTAGGTCTCTATACGTCGCGGCGCGCCAGCTGCAGTGGAAAACAGACTGCCGGGTGTTGAAAGACAACTGGTATGTGCTCTTACTACGCGTTCACACCCCACGCCGGCCCGTCTTCGGCGCTGCCGCTGTCAATCATGGCCCCGCGGCTCTCTGCGGCCAGCTTTTTTTCCAGCCGGGAAGGTGTGAACGCGCAGCGGACACTTACGCACCACGTATCCCCGTTAGACCGGCTCGCTAGAAGTGGCCCGAACGGAAAGGCGGAGGGAGCGACGCCACTTTCATTTCTATCGCTCCCCTTTTATTAGACCGACGTGTCAGGTGGGAACAGAAAATACCAAAGGGCTTCAGATAGTTGTCATCACGCTGCAAAGATGAGAGTGGGAAAGCCCGAGGGTGTGAGTGTGTGTGTGTTACGGCACACAGAGGAGCAGGAATGTGTGGGGTCAGGAGGAGGCATAGACGGAGCAGGAGGTGGGGTAGGCACAAGGCGTGTTTGCAGCAATCTACGTCCAGCGTCCCGACGATCAGCTGTCGTCACGGCGGGGAGCCGTTGGACGACTTCTGAACGAGCAGGTCTCTAACCAGGTGGACAAACAGGTCGGCTCCTCGAATTCCTGCTATACAGCAACGTGAACACATACGCACGCTTCTAGAAGTTCTCCAACACAAACGCAGTGCAAGACTACGGACTGGAAGATAAAGCAAATGTTAAATTAACACCTCACAAGTGTACCTCGCAATCGTATTCGGCCCTCTTTACTCCGTTACACCCTAACCTGACTCCGCCAGATGGATTTGCTCCGCATATCCATCTGGAAACCTTCCGTTGAAGTATTTTTGGGAAGGGGCGAAAATACTGGTTAGCTCATTGGCCTATGTTGGTGATAGACGGGCCAAATAAACCAATCAGATCAACGAAGCATATGACGTACTAACAGCGACGACGGAAACACAACCACAAGCTCTTGCTGAAACCAGTCGGGAGAAGAGCAAAAACATATTTTCCTCTGAGAAAAGCCTCCAGAGCAGCGTTTTGCTCTTCTTTCAGTGAAGAAATACTCTGTAATTCCGATAAAACTTGCTCGATAGCCACGCTAACGCTAGTTTCATCGGCTGAAGCCGCCATGTTCTTTAGACTGAACTGTCGCGCTTCTCGTTGCGTCACACCTCAACCCGCCTCAAAGCCAACGCTGATTGGACGTTCGTTTGGTGAACTGCTCCAAATTTTCTTTACCGGAGAGTAGCCAGACTGATCTGCGAGTGAAACCTTGAAAGCTCGCTCAGGGGCCCAAATAAGATAAAGCTTCTTTAACAGAGTCTGCCGGTGCGTAATTCCACCTCTGCTTGTGGCCAAAAACTAGAAAAGCACTCTAATCTGAACACGTCCCGGTGAAACGTGATGGTGGCAGCGTCGTGCTGCGGGAAGATTTCGCCTTCGCCGTTGACGAAAAGATGCATTCTGGGAGAAAACGTGCCAGAGGCCGCCAAATACCCGGGGCGAGGTGGAGGAGAGGCCAGAAGCCTCAAATCCAGTCCAGGACGGTGGCCGTTCTGCAACTTTTACATGTGTCTCTGCTTCAACTCGCCTGGATCCAACAACTGGGTCAACAGCAGGACTCTGTAGAACCAAAGCACATTAATGTTTTATAACGGCCCAGTCAAAGTCAAGACCTAAATTTAACTGAAGGTACGAGGCGACACTTGAACACTGATGTTCACAGACGCTCGCCATCCAGCTTGAGCTATCCCGCAAAGAGGAACGGGCAAATGTTTCAGTCTAAATGTGACAAAATGTGAAAAAGGTTCACGGGACGTGAATAAATTGCACACCACTGTTGACGTGCGGTGTAGCAGAGAGCTCCTCGGTCTGGGAACGGAGAGAACAAAGTCCTGAGTCAGGGCCCGAAACAGCTGAATCTTAACCTTTGACCAAAATACCAGAGATAAGGATGCAACAGCTCTGTGAGTGCCAATAAAGATTTCCATTTATCTCTCCAGGCCGCAAAATAGATTTATCCTCCAGCGCAAACGCAGTTACGAAAGTCGAGGGGGGAGAAGATCTATATAAAGTCGCCGTCTTTGCGTCGCATAAACAGAGCTACTGTATTGAAAAGCTGCCGCGGCACGACGTGTTCCTGGATGGAGCTGAAGTGTTTTTTTTTTCTTTTTTCTTCTTTGTGGAAACGTGATCTGTCGTTCGCATACCACCGGCACACTCACGTGTCTCTTTGTCTGCTGATTCCAATCTGTGATGATTTGTCTGTGTTGGTGTTGCTCCACCAGTTCTGCCACTAAAACGCTCCCCCCCCCCCACACACACACACACACACACACACTAAGGTGTCATGTGGAGGGGGGTGATATACGGACTGATCGGGTCAGCAGGTGGGGTCTTCACTTCCGAGCAAGGCCTCTCCCAGAAGGATCTCTGCCACGGAAACACAAGAAGCTGTTGCTCCATCGCGGAGGTTTGGCAGAGCCGCTGCGCCCAGAGACGTTCGCCTGATTCTCAAGCTTCAAAGCAACCAGATTCAACCACAAGCAGGATTCCTTTGATTTTGCACGTTCAAACCTGTAAGCGGGGAGGGCAGGCGTTTACGTCCAATGATTTCTGTTGGGGGTATTTATTTATTTTATTTATTTTGGTTCTTTTAGTTAGGTAGCATTGTTTAAAGAGTGTGCCTTTTATGGGTTGAAAAAGAAACTTGGGTTGCACGTTTCGCGTTTTCTTCTAGGCAGCCGAACCATCCCATGTGAAAACATTTCTCAGCGTGTGAAAATCTATCGTGAAAAAAAACCTCAAGCCAAAAGCTTAGATGTGAGCCAGAGAATATTCAACCAAAAGTTACTGATTACTTAGTGTTAAAGGTAAAAAAAAAAAAAGAATAATAAAAATCCCCCATTCTTCTTAGCAACGTATCACTAAATCTTCACCCTGGTCCTCAGAGTCCATTGTGCTGCGTGCTTCAGGTGATGATTGCTGATAAACAGACTTCACGCCCTGCTAAGGGGAATGCGATCATTTGAGTCATGCCAGCTTGGCACAGCAGTAAAATTAGCCCTCTTCTTGCCCCGATCTTCCCATTCTGAACTAAAAGACGTCCCGAATATCTAGATGGTTCTTAAGATAACCTAAAGAGACATTCCTGCCGTGTGTGGTGTGTTAAGAGTGATCTAATCTGCTCGGTTGAACCGCTCAGACCTCAAATCGGGGATGTTCAACATGTTGGATCGTCTTGTTCCGATATCCTAGGGTGGGGTGTCCCCGAGGACAAAACGAGCACGAAGGCTTTTCAATGTGAGGTGTAGCCAATCAGAAAGAAGCCCTACAGCTTCTTCCTCCTACATATCACAGCGCAGCAAACGTAGAGTCCCCGTTCACGCCAACTCCACTCCTTTAACCAGCGCCTAATGTTTTTCCTTTGTTAAAACTAGGCCACAAACTTTTGCAGGATTTCCCGTCCGCCACCGGAACGTTTCTGAGCGAAACCTGTTCGTGCGTGGTGTGTTGTGTTGGTGTTTGAAGTTTGGGATATTGCTTTATATATTATATTGGATTATAACGCAGCTCTGCTTTTTAAAAAGTCTCCACGACGTTCTCTCTGACCTGTCTGCTGTGTTTCTTGGTCGTCACGATGCTGTTTTTCCTCTCCAACAGACTTCTGAGGCCTGTGTAGAACAGCTGGATTTGCGATTGAGATTATTTAACATTGAGGTAACTCGATTAACTAATTAGGAGGCTCATGATGACTCATGAATTAAGGACCACTTTCTGATGGTCATTACACAGGAAAAAAAACCCCAATAAAATACAATTAGGTTTGGTGGTTGTAATCTCAAAACTTTAAAGGGTTATAAATACTTCAGAAAGGATAATTAAGCATTATTTTTCTCACCTGGAACTGACAGTAGTGCAAGGGAAGCAGTAAATTACCAAATCTTTTCATACTAACTGAGGGTAACATTGGCCGCTGCTATGATTCACTTGTGCTCAGGAGGCCCAACTTTAGTAGAAAGCCGTTATAAGTCCTTAGAATACTACTCCCAGTCAGAGGGGGGCGCCAAACACGCAGAAGATCATGTGAAGAATAAAGCATATCCAGTGAGCAATGTGGCCCCTCGCGATTTTTTTAAATTAAAAATGGCATCTTGAGTGGTTATTCGACAGAGCTAAAAATAGTACAAATGGGAGCGTGCTTGTCCCCGAGGTACAAGTAGCTCGCATACAGAGAGGTTTGACAGAGAATAGACCTCAATGCAGCTGTTTGGGGGGTTTGATTCCCATGTTTTCAGCTCATCTCTCAGAGTCCATTTCCTGTCTGATTACTGTTTAAAATGCCAACAGCGGCACAAAAACACAACAATAAAACAAAGACAAAACCCGACCTTCAAAATCCGAGATTTGCCGCCAACACCCAGCTCAAAATCCAATACGGATTCTGATCATTTGAATTTTAGTGATAGCTGGCGCCGAGTCTGGATGCTAAGACAAGTAGGTATTATATTATCTGACTGTCTCACTAAAAGTTGGGAGTCTTGTCACCGAGCCCAAACATTAGCATTAATCTGGGATGCGAGCGTGCCATCATTCCCAGTTTCTTAACTTTTAAAGCTACGTTTTAATACCGCCCTGTATACTGAGACACCTTCTGTTGAGCATTTCTAGCCTCTTTTATCATGTTTTTGGTGTTTGTTGCAGCTGTAATGCTTTAATATGGAACCAGACATGCTTGCAAAGAACAAAAAAAAAAAAAAAAAACATGAGCACAGAAGAGAAGAAGCATTGCATCCTGCCTCCTAAAATCCCTCCCCTACAAAAGGATTACAGTAGAATCTGGGATTTTCTGCACTGACACAGATGTCTTCCTCTCCTCACAGCAGAGGTGAAAAATCCATCGTGAAACGAGCTCAAAGCTCCCGTCTCCTCCTGGGGATGGTTTGAAATAACACATTTGTTCCTCCCTCCCTCGCCGGCTGACCTGAACTGACTCGGTGTGAGGGAGTCTGCTGCAGCATCCGACTGAGCCGGCAGGTTTCAGAGCTGCTGTCTGATCTTCTAAACGACCATGAGGGGGCTGACGGAGCCGTATCTGGGCTGCGTTCACAGATCCTGTCACAGGAGCCACTTCACCGTAGCTAAGTGTGTGTGTTTTAACGTGACACCCCCTTTTGGCCTCTGCTCCGCTCTGGTGATGAATGTGTAATTATTAATAGAGATGTTGTAGCTGCTTTCTTCGTATTGAGGTCCAGTTATGTTGACACGCTGGAAACAAAATGGCTACATTTAGCTGCGTGCTCTTGAACGGGCCTCTTTTATACATAAACTCATAATTCTCTTTGAGCAGAGCTGCTTTGCAAACGGTGGAGCAGACCTGTGTGTGTGTGTGTGTGTGTGTGTGTGTGTGTGTGTGTGTGTTCGCCCTGAAATGAATGCTGACTGTGTTGGCATGCAGCGGTGAGTGTGTGGGTTGTTTGTCGGACCGTGTGCAGACAGGAGACTCGGTCAACATGCAAAGCAAATATTTATCCAAGACCCCGCAGGAGGCTCTGTCAGCTCGTCTTCTTCTCATCCCCAGAGAAGGTCTCTACAACGCTCCGCTTTTGAACGCCCTCCTAAGGTTTTACTACGACTAGTGTCACTTTGTTACGGGAGAGGTAAAAGGAAAACAGCGTGGGCCAACAATTGTACAAAATTATTTCAAACTTCCCCCCCTTATACTGGTCTCGAAACATTGCATCCATCCACCAATCAGTCCATCAATCTATTTGTCCAGCCATCCATGTATCTATCCGTTCCTCCATCATCCATCCATCCATGTTCGTCCATAAACTATTCATCCATCCGTATATCCAATCTATCAACCATCCATCCATCTCTCCATTTATCAACTCTCCATCCATCAAATTCAATCAAATCAGACAGATTAGTCAAAACGTTTCCTATCTACAATGCAAAAACGGAACTAGAAATAAGTAAAATGTTCTTAAAATTAGTGTATTCGTCCTTGTTTTGAGCAGGTAAATAAGATGATTTGCCAATGGAATAAGATTTTTGCACTTAAAATAGGAACAATTCATCTCCATCATCTTATTTCAAGTGCAGGATATCTAATTATCTTATTTTAGGAGTCAAAATACTCATTCCATTGGCAGATAATCGTATTTACCTGCTCAAATCATGGATAAATACACTCATTATAAGAACATTTTACTTATTTTTAGATCTGTAGAAGCCCAGCAGATTGCATCGAGTCTTGACAAGCAGCATTCACTCCTCCTGAAAGAGCGTAGAGCCACGGTAGACAGTCGTCTGCATTGTACATGGCTTTGCAGCAATCCCCCATACTGAGCATGCATGAAGCGACAGTGGAGAGGAAAACTCTCCTTTAACAGGGAGGAAAAACTCGAGCAGAACCAGGTTCAGAGTGAACGGTCATCTGCTCGACCGACTGATGGTTAGAGAAGACAGAGCAGAGACACAAAAACCACTGAATCTCACATTGATCCAGGAATCCTTTCTATGGTAGAGGGTAATGGCAGATAAGCTGCCTCCCCGGATGGCGTTACAGCTAACAGAACACCAGACCTGGTGTACTTACTACGAAGAGAAAAAAGACAGAGAGAACATAGAGGTAAAAGTTGAAATAACAATTATCCAAAATTGGAGAACAGTAGGAGAACTTAGCAGAGTTAGAAAAATAGACCCTGATGTCCTCCAGCAGCCTAAGCCTATAGCAGCATAACTATAGAGGTAGCTCAGGGTCTTCCACTAATAGTTGAGTTTTGTATTTACACATTGAAAATTCATTATTGTGTAAAATAATTCTCCAAAGTTGAGTCAGGAGAAGTGGAATTTTAACATGAATAACATACAGAAAACCCACGAAAGAGTGGGGAAGAAAATGGCATAATTGTCCAAAAAAAAACGATAGACAAGTTGCTTGGCGAGACTTTCAGAAGACACTGCAACTGCATGCTTGAAGGAAAGGCGATTGTATGTCTGGCCAGAGTTTATGAATTCATCCAGCTACAAAGCAAACACATCAGTTCTTGTAGACGCAAAGCAGAGTGGATGGAAAAGGCCACAGCAGGATCCGTGCAACAAAAACCCATTACGTCACTCTGTTTCAGATTCCATCTGCAGGCTCCCACTGTAAACACAAATGAAAGAAAACGCCACTCTAGCCTTATAAAGCGGACTGTCATCACATTTGCACGCTTCGCAAAAAAAAAAAAAAAAAAAACCTTTGCTGCCATGTAAAGTATATTGGCTCTGCTGTAAAACGCCAAAACATACAAAACCGCCGACTGTCGCAGGCGTCCAAGGAGTTTATTACGTTTGTACGGTTGGACTGAGACGGCGGGCGCTCCAAACTAGAACACAACACGAGACGACAGAGCAGCAGCTGAAATGACTCAAACGGGCGACCTGTTGTTTACAGGCCGGGCACGGCGGTGATCTTTGTAAGGTCTGCACCGCTAGCAATGTGGAGGAGAGCCGGACCAAAAGGTAAACGAGGGCCAGCCTGGATGACAGTCGTGCATCAAGACTGCTTCATAAAACTGACTGGATTGTTAGTTATTTAGTGTTTTCAATCCAAAGTAAATTGTCCTCCACCTTGGATGTACTGTATTTTACAGTCCTAATAAACCACCAACTTCTTTTCATAGTCAAACAAATAGTGGCATTTAATGACATAAACTTACAAAATACAGACCCTGCAACACTTGTTGACACCTGGTAAAGGTGTGGAAGGAAAATCCTTTGAAATATGTTCATATTTTTTTAGCAGCAGCTTAAACTGACACTGAAAAAGTTTAAAAACCCTAACTTTATTTTGATTCCAGTAAAATAATTGTTACAGAGTAGTTTTTTTTCCCCCCATTTAGATTTTGGTCTGTAAAGCTATTTAGAGTGTCTAAGAACTATTACTCGGTGCGTTTGGTGAGGATTCTCAGTCATTAGCAATCCAAAAAAAGGTTAAAAAATAAAACAACTGTTTTATTTTTTAACCTTTTTTGGATTATCACTCAGTGGCGCTCTTCAGACGTCAGGGACAGGCTACTTGTCTGAATCTGCCCTGTAAGGAAGTGGGATGGAAGAAGTGAAACTTGAGCCACCCGCTGCTATTTATTTGATTGATTCGGTTAAAATTTGACCACATGGCGGCACTCATAAAGCACTGAAGTTTAATTCCCAAGTGCTCGGTTGATTCATAATATTGTTACTACCCATCAGCAGGACGGCATCCATTTAACCCCATTAATCCCCAGCATACGTGAACTTTCCACCACGGGAGCGCATCAAGCGTCTCACTCACTCCAAAGACATGATCAGATTTGATGCTCTGCAAAATCTTCTTCAATTGCTCTCATTTCGACGCTTGAAGAAGATGCTCAAAAAAAAAATCCATTGGCAAGATAGGAATCTGACAGGAACAACAGAGAGCCGCAGCAACGAGCGGCAACCGTTAGGCCATATCTAGATGCAAGCTGGACGGGTGAGAGGAAGATGGAAAAAAAAGAAAACATTTCCTGTCCTACTGTCAGAAACATAAAAGTGTGGAGTTTCCTCAACTGTAAACATTTACACTGATTTTACGGTGATAAATACTTTAGGCTGGCTTGGCATGAAACAAAGAATAAGCATGTAGAAAACCTTTATGCATTCTGGTAAACATGGTGGAGGACCTGTGATGCTTAGGGACCGTTTCTCTTCCAAAGGCCCTAGGGACCGTCTTAAGGCAAGCCAAGTTTATTTGTATAGCGCATTTCAGTAACAAGACAACTCAAAGTGTTGGGTCTTAGGGTGCATAGCATCATGTAGGCTTTGAGATACCAGCACATTTTCTTTTATTATTAAAATAAAATCTGCTTGCCTCTGCTAGTCGGCTGAAAATGGGTCGGCATGGGTCTTCCAGGAGGACGTTCGTTTCTCCAAAACAAATCGGCACAGAAACGGTTAATCAGACACAAAATGAGCCAAAAGAGACACAAAAGAGAAGATGACCAAGCAAGGTGGAAGGTATTCACAGGAGGAATAGGTGGGAAGTTCTGATGAAGGTGGTTCCTTCCCGTTAATGGGGAGTTTTTCTTTCCACTGTCGCTTCATGCTTGCTCAGTATGAGGGATTGCTGCAAAGCCATGTACAATGCAGACGACTCTCCCTGTGGCTCTACGCTTCTTCAGGAGTGAATGCTGCTTGTCAAGACTTTGATGCAATCAACTGGGTTTCCTTATATAGGACATTTTTGACCAATCTGTATAATCTGATTAAATTTGACTTTGGAAAGTGCCTTTAGATGACATGTTTCATGAATTGGCGCTATATAAATAAAATCGAATTGAATGTAGCGGCACCAATACATTTGCCACCAGTGATTGTGTTAAATGAAATTATTTCAGTCAGGACACAAACTCCCCGTGTCATGTAAATGAACCGCATTGTGACGAAATCCCTGTTCTGTTCCATACAGGACGTGATGATTCATATTCAGGCCCTGCTGATGCGCCAAAAAAGCCTCCTCGCCCTGGAACCAGACACCCTGTCCCCAACTAATTTAGGCACATGGCTAGCGAGGACGACAAAGACGCTCTAAAGTGGCTTTTCAATGCGCGAAAACCTGGCAACGTTTCCATTGCCCCCCCCCACCCGGTAAAACTCAACATAAATACAAACAATTTCATTATTAGCAGACGAAACTTTAAAAGAAATAGAAGCCAAGGCTTCCTCTAAATCACTAAACCCCTCACTCTCTTGCCTCTGTCCGCCCATCTCCTCAATATGCAATTGCAGCGTGTTTGTTCTTGAACAGGTATGACTAAATGAGTAAACAAGAGAGTTAAGAGCATTTCATTTCCTCTCCACTGCCAATTTGACGCTCGTAATGCTCCACTTAGGGCGCTGTGACGCCTGCAGAGGAGAAGAACATTGTGTTGCCGGCCGTGGAGAGGTGGGTGAGCGAGGAGGTGGAGGAGGAGGTGGTCTCTGTCCGCTCAACAGAAAACCCGCCAGCACGATTCCCAGAGATATAAAGAGGCTCATTAGATGAAGAGTGTTTTCATCACTGAGCAGATACACAGAGCTAGAACGACATGGCTCCAGGGTTCAATTAACTCCACTTACTGGGCGTTTCATCTTTTTAGGTTACACAGTGATAGAGTCTGAACATTCAAACATTCTCTTCATACTAAATTTCTGTTTTATTTTGTTAAGAAACCGTAACGATATAGTGACATGCAGTTATATATATTTCTATAGTGGGGAGGGTTTAAATAAAGAACCAACATAAAACAAACACTTTAAGGTTATTGGATGAAAGAAGAAACAAGAGGCTCGATGGCCTGAATGATGGATGAATGAAGAAGCCGATGGATGGATGGATGGATGGATGGATGGATGGATGGATGGATGGATGGATCATGATGCAGATGGATGGATGGATGAATGAAGGAAGAAGCCAATGGATAGATGGATGGATGGATGATGGATGGATGGATGGAGATGCCGATGGATGGATGGATGGATGGATGGATGAAGAAGTCAATTGGATGGATGGATGAATGGAAGGATGGACGGAGATGCCGATGGATGGATGGATGGATCAAGATGCAGATGGATGGATGAATGGATGATGGATGGATTGATGATGGATGGATGCATGAAAGGATGGCTGCATGGAGATGTCAATGGATAGATGGATCAAGATGTCAATGGATGGATGGATGGATGGATGGAAGGATGGATGGATGAATGAAAGGATGGACGGAGATGCCGATGGAGGGATGGATCAAGATGCAGATGGATGGATGAATGGATGATGGATGGATTGATGATGGATGGATGCATGAAAGGATGGCTGCATGGAGATGTGAATGGATAGATGGATCAAGATGTCAATGGATGGATGGATGGATGGATGGATGGATGGATGGATGGATGGACGGATGGATCAAGATAACCATGGATGGATGGATGGATGGATGGATGGATGGATGGAGAAGCCAATGGATGGATGGATGTATGGATGGATGGATGGATGGGCTGACGGACGGACGCAGGAACAGATCGAGAAGCCAGTGGATGGATGGGTGTGTTGATTGACTGATTGATGAACAGGACGTTATTTTCTCTTTCCATACTGATCCAGACCACTGAAAACACCCAGACCTGTGCAGACTGCAGAAGAACCCTGACCGACACACAGTCGGCTAAAGGCGGCAGGTAATGAAACGCATCAGAGGAAGCTGTTGCAGCGTGGCCCAGCTGTGGCGCTGACGCTGAGGTGACGCAGAGGTGAGGCGGCGCTCTCTAAAGGTTAATGACCGTTGTCCGGCCAGTAATGACGGCGGTGAGCAAACACCTCGGCTGCTTCGCCCAGTGCGCTCGTTTGAGTTACATAAGCCCGGTCCAGGTGCCATGTGTTCCCTCTCCCAGTCACCTTCCACAGCATTAAGGTGACGTCGCCACAGAGATGAGGTGGCGGACGGGTTATAAAGTAGACTTTCAGCAACGCACAGAACTGTGTGCGTGTTTGTACTATAAACTGTCACCCGAGACGCTGGTTTCTTTAAGATCCCAGTCGGCTTCCTGTTGGCTTCGCACTGCAGACGGCTTAGCATTGTGTCGGGATTACGCAACCGGAGAGGGTCTGTATGTGTATGTTCCCCCTATAGCTTTCGCTGCGGGCCACCAGGGTTGCGCAATCCAAATCGAGTCAAAGACGGCCCCACCTCTCCCGAGGCTCTCAGTTTTCTCTTCCTCTTTTTTTAAAACGAACGTTGAGCTTCTCCAAAAGGCAAATCGCTTCTTAACTTCAGCTTTTAAGGATATATATATATATATATATATATATTATATATATATATATTATATATATATATATATATATATATATATATATATATATATATATATATATATATATATTATTCACACTTTCAGGGAGCCGATTGGCAGTTCTCAGCAACAGGTTGTTTGGGAGCACTATTCAGCCTAATAAAAGGAGGGAATTGCAAATACTTTCTCCTGAATGCCATTAAAAAGGACTTAAAAACACAAGAACAAATTTTATCAGCTTTGAACAACTTTTTTTATTGTCTTTGTATACTTTGATACCGTTAACCGGGCCATAAAGTAAGGCTTCTGTCAGGTTTATGACTCTTCTGTACCTACATGTGAGTTACAAATACTAACATTTGGGATAACTTTCTTGGACTCTATGAACTTCCAGATTTGCAGTGAAAAGGAGGTTCAATATAAGATGTCCAGTTCTAATTCGAGAGTCTGAATGCATATTTCTTTAAAAAAAAACAAGCTAATCTCTCCGTTCAACCAGAGAAGCATTAAGTAACTGCAGACAAAAAATAATAATAAATCCAAATGAGTGAGATACAAAGGATCAGAAAAAGTCAGAAAATGTCGTTGACGGTGCATGAGGTGTGCCGTCAGGATAAATTAATAATATAATCAGGCTGTGTGTGACCATCTGTCATTTTCTCAGCACTTACTCAAAAAGGGGTCTTCCAGTTTAAATTGGCTTAACTCAACCCAAATTAAACAGTCTTATCAGTCTGAGGGTTTAATAACGAAGCCCGAGCAGGTGGGGGGACCCTAATGGGAATAACTTAACCCCGTCAGTGCGAGTCCAAAATCCTGCTGCGCTGTCACCGTCAGCACTTCGGCGAGCCCTGAGGATCAACCCTGACCTCCTCTCATCCCCCGATCGTCCACCGTCTGATCCTCCCGGGCCTCGCCACCGCGGCTCAAGCGGCAGCTCACGCAACAGGAATATGCGCCGTCGCCAAAAAGCGACCTCGGCAGATGAGCGGCATTACAGCTCTGACGGGCCAGGTAACGCGGCCTCCATGCGAGAAGTGGCTCGTTAGTGGACGGTAATCAGCTTAGTGCTCCCAAAAACACCCAGCGGCACTAAGCTCTTTACAGACAAACCCGGTTAGAGATGGAGAGTCTGACTGATGCCAGGACTGGGAACACACACAGACACACACAGATCATGCCCGAGGCACAGGAGGAAGCATGGAGGCGGCGACGGCAACAAGACAAACACCTGAGGCAACAGAGAGAGAGAGAAGTTTGATGACAGGGAAAAGACGTTTAGGAGGAGAATAGGCGAGTAAATGCTTTGCTGAGAGAGCGCCCCGAGGAGGGAGGGACACAAATAATAATGAGCGTGTGTGAAAAGAGGAAAACACTCCCTCCTTCTCTTCCTTCTTCCTCCTCCTCTCCCCCCCCGGTGCACTCAGTAACCCCAACGGGTCTGTGGGTGGCAACTCCGTTCTTTAAGGCAGCGCCCGACTCACTGGGAGCCCAGCATACATCCCATACCACGGCGCACAATCGCTGCTCTGTAGCCAGGATCAGTCTCACACACAGAGCTGGAACGCCGCCCGGAAAATGCACACGGATACACAGCGTGGCTGCACACGCACACACACACACACACACACGCACACACACACTCACACACACACACACCTTAAGTTTAGCAGTTTTCATGCATCCATTCGCTTCTTTTAGGTGTTAAAACTATTCAAACTTATTCAAAAAACAGTTTGAGTTATAATTATGCCGTGCCCTCCAAAAGTCTTCAAATTTTTTCGTTAAATGTTATTTTTATTTCATTTTATTAAGAACACAAAGCAGCACCAAGCTTAAAAGTGAAGGGGAAAATTATGCATGTTTTAAATATTTATTTTTCTTCCATTTTTACAAATTAAGAATGTAAATAGTGTTGCAGGCATTTGTTTTTTTTCCAAACTCTTGACTCTGACAGTCACCAAGTTAATGAACAGAGCCCAGCTAATTTAGAGCTTTATTAAAAGATAAGCAAACAATAAGTGAAAACTGTGAATTACATCATCAGTGGAATAACAAAACATTCCAGGTTTGACTTAAGCCATTTAGATTCTGGATCAGAGTGGAGTAATAAATAAAGAAAGAGAGAAAAAGCACATTTAAATTTCCTGTTTCCTAACCCATTATTCTCACTCAATATGGTAATTTATATACATAACAAACGTGAAGCTGGTGAGAGTTTAAGGAGCTTAGCAGGAAAACCTGCCAGAGGACGGTTCACATTTCCAGCAATGGCCCTAAACATAAAAGCAGCGCTACAAATAAAAGGTTTAGATCAAACCCCGTTCATTTGATAGAGCGGCGAAGTCGAAGTCCAGGCCTGAATCCCATCGAGAATCTGTGACGTAATGTGAAAAAACGACGTTAACAGATGCTCTTCATCCAGATGTAGAATAAGCTTTAAAAGAACAAATTAATGTTTTTTTTTTTTTTTTGTTTGCCGCTGAGAAAACAGCTTTTAAACAAACTATTTGAATAACGGCCACCCACCTGCACTTCTAAAGATAAATTGCTTTTCTTTTCTTTTTCAAATAAACCGATCTGTTTGAACACCACTCCAAACGACAAATCAAACGCTAAAAAGCAAAAAAAATAAACAGTTGACTCGTTTATGATCAGCGCCTGCTCCATTTTGTCTTCTGACCTGAAAAAATCTACGTTTGGTCCAATTAATCATCCCTGATGGACGCCGTCACTTACGCACACGTTTTCACTCGTTTAATCATTCGCTCAAAGACGCCGCTCACACGCCCAAGTGAAAAATACTCGGAATATGATTGCGAGGGAGAGGGGAGGAGGGGGAAAAAAAGGGGGAAAATCTGGGTTTAGAATAAAAGAAAAGAGCAAACAAAAAGTCTGCTGGGGGAGAAATGAAAGGGCAGGAAGAGCAAAGGAAGGAGGGAGGAGAGGGGGGGCAGATGGGTTTTGTTGAAGCAAGAATGAGCGAAACAGTTCTGACAAAAGAGAAAATAGGAGTTTCTGTGTGAGAGAGAGAGAGAACCAGAGGTAGGGAGGTTACATTTACCCGTTTTGGACCATTCCCGCTTCCTGAGAGGTGGTTGGCTCACACAACCCGTTTTTTTTTTTTTTTAAGTTCCTTTTCCCCCCCCCATCACCAAAGACCTACGAGTCTGAGATTTATGTGTGTTGCCATGCGAGCGTGTAAACCAAACAAACCCAAGATGTTTTGTTGAAACTAAACAGCTTTGAAGTTTAAAAGGAAAGAAGAAGAAGAAGAAAAGAAAGAAAACGTGAACAGGTGTGGTTATCAAGAAAGCTCCTCAGTCAAATCCAGTGGACCCACGCTTGGGTCCGTCCGGCGGCGCCTCCTCGACTGGCCAAGCTGCCGACACAGTTCACTCCGTGCCTCTTTGGTTCTCGCGTGTGCCAACTGCATGTGAATAAGGCACTAGTCAGTCAAGACATGACTGGAGTACTGAGCCATTAGTCGAGCTTTTACAACCTAATTACCATTTGGTTGGCCGGGCATAGCTCAGCAGCAGAACACGTACGCACGCAGCGGTAAAAAAGGGACTTCCTGCGAACGAACCCCTTCAGCGGGCGGATGAACTGAAGGAAAGCCTTTTCTTGTGTGCCGGACGAGGGAAATTAGGAGAATTGCTGAAAATTAGCTGCCACCCCCGGTTCCTGATGTACTGGATCTGAAAATTCTCATTTCTTCTATTTTTAAACAGCTGTATAAACTCAAAGGAGTTGGGGGACGTTACTTTCTAATGGTCAAATGCTAAAAGACATTAAATACACGAGTGCAGAATCTGAGACAGGATGTTGTTTTTATTGTTATGGAAGGAAAAAATGATCCGGATCAATTTGCCCCCAATGTTATTATATTTTCATTACAAAACAATAATGTTTATTTGAGATGTTAACGCCTAAATTGTTTTAAAACAAACCCCACACACATTTTTCCAAGGAAGTAAACCTAACATCGGTAACTTTCTTATTCAAAGCAAAATTATTTATTACCTAATATTATTGTAACGGAACACCTAAGCAGCAACTTTTTTGTGCGCTTATTTGCTCTCAGTCCAAATGTTCCATTTTGGAAAAAATAAGTGGAAATAAAACTTTTTTCATCCGATCTAATCGATTAATTGTGATTTACCGATTAATCGATTATTAAAATCGTTAGCTGCAGCCTTATTTAAGACTTTTTTTTTTTATCTCTACGTGATTATTTTTAATGTATTCACTGCTAATTAGCACTTAAATTATCAATATGTTAAAGGTCCTTCTAGGGACAGATGTTACAAATTAGCCTTTAGCAGGCATCACATTGTTTTTATGATGATGATCTATTTCTTTTGTACCTGTCCCTATCAAATAAACAATATACAGTACGATATTTGCTTTAGTATGAAAGCAACCCTGGGTGAGGCGCAGGCGAGTTTTGGAGAGAGGCGACGCTACGGCATCACTTCTGAAAAGACGCGGCTCTCATTTCCACACGGAAAGACGAAACCAGCATTTTGAGATCTGTCCACTCTGGGACCCGGTTTCAAAAATTAACGTTCACGGTCTCCCAAAACGCCAAATCCATGCGGACGCACAGCCTAAACGACAAAATAACTTTGTGGCTCCACTTATGGACGAGGCATGAGCAGAATTATGTCACCCTATATGTGACTTAAAGGGGAAGTGGCACATCTGTGCTTAACCTTCACGATGAACTGCACAAGAAGTTAGGAATGAGCTAAATGAAGATGTATAGGTGAGAAGAGATATCGGTGCATTAGTGCGATGAATCCGTGCTCCACCGGGGGGGATCTGTCCTTCCTCAGGTCATGAATGAAGCTGTTCAGGTCTTCATTTGTTTCATAAACGACATTTTCCCTGTCCGTCTTACACTTTGACAGCGAGTGGGACCCAGCTGCTAGAAGCGTGTGTACTCTAATGAAGCGAGGCGGGAGGCGAGTAAGCCGACCGGGTCAAGGTCTCGGGAAGAAAAAGTAACCAAAAAACAAAGACCGCTGATGATTTGTCGGCTGAGGAGGAGTGACGGACCCAGGGAGGGGGAAGGAAAGACGCGCTTTCATCACTGGCATTCACCAAGGCAACAAAGACGTGCGTCAAGCACTTTCTGTGCTGACAAATATTTTCTTTTCACCACAGAGCAGATCCAGATAAGTGTTTTTTTTTTTTTTACACTCTACACGTCCCTTTTTTTGATGCGAAAACAAGTCGACAAAGAGTCAAGGAAGAAGTGACGCAGAGCAAGTTCATTTTCCTTGGAGGTGCTGATCCTCCAATCAGCAGGGCAGAAAGGTGTGTGGAGGTTCAACAGGTGCACACACGCTGCATGCATGGCAACCTGCAGACTCCTCTGACACACGCTGCACATTCAGCTTCTGGTCCTCAAGCAGACCCGATTGCTCCCGTTTCTTCTTCCGCCTCATATATCGATGCAACATTATTCTGCGGAAAAAAAAAGGAAAATACACAAGCACAAGACCTAAAATGACAGAGTCGACATCAAGGTTACGGCTGCATAACATGTGGCCCGATATAACTGGTAAAATAAAACCGGTAAAATGTTTTCTGTCGCTGATGTTGGGGTTTAAACTCCTTTTACCAAGATGCCATAGAGAGTACCAGAAGCACTGGGTTTGTCCCAGGCTGTATGAAGCATAGAGCACCATAGCCCCTCCCCCACTCGTTGCTGTACACCGTCAGACTTTCACATGTTGCTTAGTGATAAAATCTCTAATTTGGCCGTCTAGTAATAGTCGTGTGTGTAGGTGTGGAAAATAAAGGTAACCCCCCCGTCTTCTCTCTCTTCTTCAGATGACACTGCCTCTAAACTTCTAAACTTCTACTTACCTACTCCTTTTTGATCCAGGGTATAACGAGGACACACTATATATATATATATATATATATATATATATATATATATATATATATATATATATATATATATATATATATATATATATATATATATATATATATATATATATATATATATGATGCACCTCGTCCTACTTGACACCTTCTTCCTATGATTACTGATTCTGAGCCGACGTGACATGTGAATTTCTCCAATGTCAGATCAATAAAGCCTATCTTATCTTATCTTAACTCCAGTCACTGAGCTGAAGAGGCACAGTTGTTCAGCAGCTGACTGCAGGCTCTACCAGAGCTGATAGCGCAACTAATTTACCGGCTAATACCAACTCACGATGCTATACAAAAGTACTTACCCCCTTAAGAAAGTGATTTTTTTTTGTCTCACACATTTTTTTTGTCTCTGATCAATTTGACCAACTCCACCCAGGCATGATTACCTGATGAAGCTGAACATTTTAGAGCGGGAGACTTGTGCTACATCAGTTCAGTTCATTAAGTTTTATTTATTTATTTGTTTACAAAGTCAAATTCAATCCAATAATGCAGACTGACCATAAACCAATGGCTGCAGCAGATGTTATCTCGTCCTCCCTCTGGAAAAAATTACATATATATTAAAGGGCAAACAGGACCTGTTTGAGTCTATCTGGAATTCCTTCATTAAGTATGTCAAGAACTTGAATATCTCAGAAGAAGGTGCAAGTTATTGAAGAACACGTGAACTGCAGTTCCCAAAGACAATTTATTTATGGACATATAGTGTTAAACTTAATTCTCAATATAAAGAGGTTAAGTACGAAATGTGACTAGTTGCACAGGAACTAATACTGTTTCTGTTTGTATTTTATTTTGACTTGAACAAGTAATACTACTACTGCCGTTGTCATATTTTGTAGAATGTTCAAGATGTTTGTTTAAACTGCCAAATATATTTTGGGGAAAAATAATACAGACTAAATGGGTAAAAAGTTTCCTATCTAAGGAAACCCAGCAGATTGCATCGAATCATTGACAGCATTCACTCCTCCTGAAAGATCGAAGAGCCACAGTCGTCTGCGTTGTCCGTGGCTTTGCAGCAATCCCTCATACAGAGCATGCATGAACCGTAAATTCTGCTCTGAACCAGAGAAATCCTGAAGGGGAGTCTCCCGCTCAAACAAACCTGCATTGTGCAGCAAGACAACGCTCCAAAGCATGCCAGCTAATCCACCGCTGAACAGTGAGACAAAGAAAGAAAGACGAAACAAAGGTTTTCGAGTGGCCTAGTCAAAGTCTACACTAAAATTAAAACAAGCACTTATGAGACGTTTTTGTATCTGTTTCTGAAGACTAAGGCCTGTTGTTAGGCCTCCTGAAGGGTCCAGTTGAAAACCATTTATTCGGTCATGTGGTCTTATGTGCAAACCACGCTTGTTCAGTTCTTGAGTTTAGGCGCTTTCTATGCCTAAATGGTGACATTTCAGAGAAAAGTACCAGTACCAGATGTGCAACTGCAGAGATTTGTAGCTGCACCTGCTGAACTCCCGCTGCTGAATCTAAGCTGGTCTTCACCGTGTCGCACCGATCTTTGCATATTCAGAACAGTGTTGTGCAGAAGCCTAATCGCCTCATTGATGTGTGCGAGCGCACTTTTCAGGGCTCGGCTCCCATTACCCCCCTCCAGCCCTCGGCTTTACCTAATCAGACGGGGTCGGAGGACCGATACGAGACGACGCCGGCAGATGATCGGCTCACACGCTCCGCGCCAGAAGCCTTCGCGCTCTCCGGCACGCACACGTGCAGCGGAGGGGCGGACGCACGGCCTTCGAGGCTCCCCCAAAAACCCAAACAGCGGGGAGTTGCTGCCCGAGCGGGGGGGGAGTTCGTACGTCACCTCCTTGAGCGGACCACCCACACAAAGAGAGACTGGACTTCGGAGAAGGACGCATCCTTGACTTCAACAAAAACACGCTCAGATGGCTCCCTGGCGGATACGCTCTGTGAACCCGTCCGCAGACATCTAAATAAACGTGCGAGGAATCAAGCAAGATAAACAGAGGACTGTGGGGTTCGCCGGGCCTGGCGGCGGTCCTCATGCAAACACATGGCTTTATTTTTTTTGCTTCTTTCTGTGTGGGTAAATCCCGTTGCGTAACGCTGTAATTAGGCTAATGAAGGAAAGTGGAGCAAATTTCCATTTTAATATGAATTGCATAATCATAAGATGGCTGGGCTAAACCACCCAGACTACACACTCAATCATGCAACGGCCCAGCACAATAAGAAGAGCATCTGAAGGATGAATCAGTAGTCAAACCATTTATGTGACAGGATCTCAAATGAATGCATTAAGGAAGGTCCTGCGAAAACAAAATGCATCGAAAATATCCAAATGAACTTGCCCGAAACGCTTCGGGGATTCAGGCTCATATCAGCCCTGGATTTGGCCACCACGTGTTCGGTGCTGCTGTTTCTGCTCCACATCTGTATGCACTTACGCTCTGCGCTGATGTGCGCCGAGCTGTGAGTCACCGCGCCGGGAGAAGCATCCTGCCCTCAGCACAAAGCAAGACGCCTCAGCAGATAAACAGCCACATGTCCGCATAAACAGACATATACACACACGTATACGTACACGCATGCATACACGCACAACAGACGCACACAGTGGCTTAAGCCTAACCCCTTATGGGAGGAGGAGGAGGAAGAGGAGGAGGAGGAGGGGTCCAATCCTCCAGCTTGTGTTTTACGTAACACCGCTGGTGCCGTCGGTCTAAACTATCGCCGGCGTGGATTACACGTCCCACCAGTCACACCGGGGCAAAACTGAGCGCTCTTAATAGGTTGTTTGTTGTGGAGCTGCACCGCAAAAGCTGTGTCCTGCTGATCATCCCTGTACTGAAGAGGTATAAAAGACCAATAAAAGGTTCCGGTTTAAAAATTCAGTCCGGTTCCTGGTTGCATCAGTCTGATGACGACGTCTAAAGCAAGGCCGAGTCACGTTAACGTCTACGATGACCGAAATGAACTCCTCTAATGCGCTGTTTGCCACCTAGTCTGCCTCTAGCGTTGCGTCGCTGTACGCTAGAAGCTAAACTTGTTAAGCGCTTTGTGTTTCATTTAGGAGAACCTTTTCAGGGAAGTTTAATTTCACACAAAGAGACGCAACCGTTGGGGATTATTTAGACCAGGGGTTTCCAAACCTTTCAGCCTGCAACCCCCAAAATAACAGTGCCGGAGACTGGGGGCCCCTTTTGGTGGGTGGGTGGATGGATTTCCCCCATCCGTGTTAAAATGAGGAATGTTGAGCACCTTTTAAACTTTTCACAAAAAAAAAAAAAAGGATAGAGAATCATTTTAGCACATCAGCATCAAATCATCTCCCGACCCCCCACGTTGGGAACCCCTGATTTAGACCAGTAATAATAAATTTCCCCTAATTAGAATGAGAAGTATGCATGAAAGCCACGTCGTCAGTCAGCCAAAATCTGCAAACTGTTTTCACGTGCACGACTTGCAGAGCTGCATTACAGGACGGGCACTTGGTTTTTTTAAGCTTCTGTTTTTAACATTCTGACTGTCGAGTTAAAAAAAAAAAAAGAGAAAAAAAAGACATTGTGTTGGTTTGTGCAGCTCCCTGTTATGTAACAAGTTCTGCACGCCGTGGTCAGATATGGCCCAGCGTCTGGGAAAGCAGCTGAAAAGCTTGACTTTAAATATCAGGGCGTACAAAGAAAAGTGCTGAACTGATGACACAGGAAAACCTTTTCTGTTTAATCGCACGTAAATGTTTTCATCTAATTGTCATGTGAATTTTTGAGCGAATTTTCAAAATGTTGCAAATCAGGCGGTTTGGAGTGAATTAACCAGGCTCCACAAAGCCTAATTCTGTCATAAGTCGACGCTGTAATAAACAGGAAGTAGAGACTGGAAACTAGCATGGACCACACATCTGAGGAAAAATGGAGAGAGGTTTTCAGGAATGCGTTGCCGTCGGGCAGGTGGTAGTTGTTTTATCATGTCGACTCCTACTGCCGATGTTACTCCCAGTGTGGCGACGTAGAGAAAGAAATGCTTCAATATCAGGTAAATGTCAGGTAAATGTTTGCTACATCAGAACCTTTTGCCGAAATTGAGGAATGTTGCCGTTTCCGTCGACCTTTTCTAATGTGATAGTTCAAAACACATTAAAAAAATGGAAAACGCTGCTAATGACTGAAACATGTTAGGGTGTCTGACCTTTTAGCAAACTGCTCTGCATGAAAGCCGAGTATCAAGTCAGATAACTTTAGGGTTTAAAAAAATAATAATAATAAAAAAAAAAATAAAAAAATCACAATTTTAGTGTAGCCAAAATGTTAAAATGGAGAGTATAATTTTCCTGCGCTTTAAACACAATGTGATTGTTCACCATATACAGTAAATGTCATTTATTTCAGTGACGTGATTTTGACTCCAATGCCTGTTCTTAAATGATTTTCTTGGACAAAACCATCATTTCCTGGATACGCCTAGAAAATATATAATTTGGCTTAAAACAATATAAGTACTTAATGGTGGTTTGGGGGAGGTTCCCCACCTAAACATTTTTTTTCTGGCTGGGTATAAATACTCCGGGCTTTAAAATTTTGGCCTGAAAGTGAAATATCTTTCTACAGCAGGAATCATTTGGGGTGAGACAGTTCACTGTCATGAGGTTGCTTTTTACACATTACATAACTGGCATCTAATAAGGGCCGTTCCTGGCACAAAACCCACAACTCATGTTTAATTTTAGCCTTCGGCCCTCGCTCTAAACCCCTGGGCCTTACACACAGTCATTACCTATACAGGCTTATGGCTGCTGGCGGAAAATAGAAGTTCCCCTGTAATTACAAGCCATCATAAAAACGCACACATACTGTACATTTTGGCAAAAAAAAAAAAAAAAAAACAGTGTCTCGACATGTTTTTTTCTTCTTTTTTTTCTGTTCAGTAAAAAGTAAAAAGAATAACTGCCTCAGTTTGACGGCGTAGTAAAACGGCATTTATAGGCTGCTTGGAAATGCTATGTGGAAGCAGAGGAGGCAGAGTTGTATAATTATTTAAAACGTTGAATAGAGCGAGGGTTAAAAACAAGGGAGGGAAAGGAATTTCAAAAATCCACCAGCCAAGATGTCACACGAGGACAAACAGCGTGATGAATGAACAGAGGCAAGTAGTAAAGACCCGAAAACAGACATGAAGATGCACACGGGGAACCAATCTAAAACAACAAAATTTCAAAAATTACAGACTGCGGAGAAGAAACGTCTCGGGAGAGACCACTGGTCTTGGGACTTGTCCCGGTTGAGGACTGCCAGCCCGCTGCAGCAAACACACGGGAACAAAAGGATCGTTTATTGGAAGAGTAAAGAGGGGGAGGCAGGACCCAAAGGATGAAAGCAGGGGGGGGGGGGACACTGTACAGAGGCATTGGAGAGTAGTGTGAGTGAAACACTGGCCCCATCTCAACATTCACAGCCAATATGTAAACCCCCCCTAACCCCACCCCACCCCGCCCCGTGGCATTCTCAGCCGGCATATGGCCCCACCGTGGGACCCTGCTACCATTTCCCTTTATTTAAAAAAAAAAAAAACACCCGGCGCTTTGACCAACGCAGCCATCATCTGACGATAAATCCAACACGCTGAGGCACGGAAGCGGGTCTGATTGTTCATTTCCATCCCGAGAAATCTACAAAAAAAAAACAAATGATGACTTCAGCTTCCCTGCACACAAACCGCAACAACCCCCGTATGAAGATCTTACTAATGCCTTAAATTCCTCATTAAATCCATCTGTGGAGCTGAGCTATGAAACGCGAACCACAACCAAAAAACCCCCCCCAAGAGGTTCGATTCCAGCACAAGTTACAGCACAAATCATGAGAAAGCAAGCAGAGCTACTTAAAAAAAAAGCAACAACTGTGAAAGGTTACCAAGTGTCTCGCTGACGCGTCTAAATCCACATGCCCGCTCTATGGGCTTTAACGGCTAGCATTTATTCCTCAGAGAGGACCCATCATTTGGGGGCAGACAGCGGTTCAAAGAGAATGCTTCTTCTATGACGAAACGTCTCGCAGAGATCGAGCTCAGTCATTGTTTAGCCAGGGTGGTCCTGCGAGCGGGACAGAAAAGAATGGCTCATACAGTGAGAATGAATGAAAACACAACAAAATAAAACAAAGCAGATGAGGATTTTGGAAATTAAAACGTAAACGTCGACGATTGCTGCAGGAACCATACACACACGTAACACGTTTACTTAGTTTATACCAGTTTCTTTGAAGAAGGAAGAAACTGTCCCCCAACGTCTTCACTTTTTCCACTTTTCTTTGTCCCAGGCTTATTAAATAGCCCGTATTGACAAAAAAGAAAAAGATTTAAACAAAATAACCTGTACATAAGTAGTCAAACCCATTGCTGGGATGCCTAAAACTGAGCTGGATTTCTCTAATCATCCATGAGCTCCTTCTGCAACCTAATTAGGGTCAGAGTTCAGCTCAGGCCTCACATTTAACAGTGCATAAAGCAGACGCAAAGCACAAATCTGGGGAAGGATGGATACAAAAACCACTCTAGCCGCTCTGACTGTCCAACAAGGAACTGAAGTCTCCATTATTTGAGAACAGAAGCAGTTTGGAGCCACAAAGACCCTCACAACCAAACCGAGTAGACAGGGAAGAGAGGCGGCCAAAACCCCCATGATCCCTAATGTCGAGCCCCGGTGTTTCCCTTGTGGAGACAGGAGAAACACCCAGGAGGTAAACCATTACCAATGCGCTCCACCAACCAGGCATTTACAGTGGAATGGTCAGGAAGAGGCTGCTCTTCACTGCGTGAACACTCGTGTCTGGATAAAACCAGTCCCTACACATCATATGCGACGTGCGTTGGTGTCGGCATCGTGCTGTCACGATGCTCCTCTGCAGCGGGGGAAAAGGCAGCTAGTCTGGATAGAGAGGGTGAGATGAAAGCAGCCAAAAATCTCTGTCGAGAAAGCCTTGCACCACAGGGCACTGGATGTTAGAGCAAGGCAGCCCTGTACGTTCAGCATGTACGTTCACACAGCCAGGATGAGACAGGAGAGGATTTAGGAGGAGCATGTAAATGTCCTTAAGTGACCCTGCCAGATCCCAGACTTACATCCAATTAAAACATCTCTGGAAAGACCTAAAAATGGCCGGCGACCAACACCACCCATACGGCCTGTCTGAGAGCCCCGGGAGCTACAATTGCTCCCAGGGGTGCTTCAATAAAATACTGAGCCACAAACCACTTTACTTTATTAACAAGTTTTTGGCAATAAAAACATTTCCACATCTTTCAGAAAAAGTAATAACTCGATACTGTAACTCAAACAAAATGCATAAGAGGAGAAGTGAAATACTTGCTGGTGATGCTGTATTACCATATAAAATATGATTCTCAAAGATGCTGAGCTCTAGCCTCACAGTGGGAGGTTTCAAATGGACAGGTCAATTAAAAACAGGGTCAGCTTCGCTGAACTTGGAGGTACAATGCTTCAGTGGAAAGACTGAATGGTTGGCTCCCTTTGCTGCCAGTCGCACGTATGGGAGACATGTCTGACCGTTTCTCCTCCTTAAAAATATCCACAATGGCTCAACCGGAGCAGAATAATTCTCAACAATTACTCCTGATGCATAAGCAGCAAATGGAGACAAAATATGAACACTGACAGGAAAATTTGAAAAAGATGTCACAGTTAATTATTACACAACACGACAGGAGATAAACTGAGGAGGATTTTCATTTTCTTTCTCTATTGTTTTTCTAAATGGACCTTCAGGCCTTTGACGCCTATCCTAATCCAATCCTGTGCAAACAGAAGGTGCATTAAGGCCTAGACATGGTAATCAATACTGGAGGAGCCAAACTCTGTATTATATGGGTATGTATGGACAGTCTTCTGATTAAACAGCTGTCTATAGCTTTATTCGGCGCCAGTTCAGGTTGAAGTACAAGCATTGCTCAGAGTCAATGGATTACCTTGAATGCACATTTACTTTAAGTCTAATGAACAACAGAGACTGCCACAAAGGGTAAAGACTGACAGGAGAAATGATGAGGGAAAAAAATACGGCTAAAAAGTGGCAAAACTCCTACCTGTTCCCTCTTTGTTCCCGTTCGGATGTGTCCGTAGCTCCTCGGATTTGTAGAAGTCAATGCTGGCGTACGTGTTGAGGCTGGTATTGCTGCTCCCGCCAGCTGCTGCCCCCATTCCCCCGACCCCGGAGCCTGAACCAAGAACAGAGAACAGCCGAGATTGGGGCTGCCCTCCCGTGGCACCTTCCAGGCAAGCGTGGGGACTGTCTTTGTTGACCAAGTCCAAGTCTATGTAGTTAAGACCTTGTTCTATGGATAAGGTCTGATTGTTTGTGGGAAGGGACTGCTGCGCGGGTGGTGGAAGCTGAGTAGGAGGATCGGTGACGGCACCGTTCCCCCACAGCATGCTCTCGAAGCCCAGGCGGCGGGCGACAGCCTGGGTGTGCTCTGGAAAGAGGGAGGCAGTTGAAGAAGAAGTAGAAGCAGAGGTGGACAGGGGCGGTGTGGCCACGAAGGTTTCTGAGCAGTGCCTCCTGCGCCCTTGAGGGTCCGCCCGGATCACTTTAGCCCCCTGATCTGGGTTCAGTCCTGATTTGCCTAAGGGGAAGTCTAGGCACCGAGAGAGCACTGAAATGGAGGGATCGGTTCTTGTGGGAGAGGGGGCTTTGGGGGAGACAATTGTGGGTGACCGAGGGGCGGTGTTGTTGTTCAAGCTGAAGGCCATCTCTGTGTAGTCCCCACAGGATGTCGGAGACTCGGTCACTGAGGGAACACCTTCTCTGCTTTTCCTAAGGGTTGGCTCGGCAGCTTCAACAGCGCCGTCACAGAGACCAACAGCTCCTTCCTTACAGGTTTTGGGGGCGTGAGCAAGAGCTGGAGGCGTGGGAGGTGTGTGGAAAGGTGGGAAAACTAACTGGGTGTTGGAATGGGGTGAAGGGGATGGTGAAGGGCCAAGGTCCATGTTGACGTACTCTGAGGCAGTCGGTGGAGAGACTGGGGGAGAGGGGCTATGAGAGAGGGGGTTAAAGTTCTCAACAGAGGACGCTGGTCTGTTTTGAGGATGCTGGTTACTTGAGCCATGACTCAGCAATGATCCATGTCTGAGCCCTCTGCCTCGCCCAGCTCCTACCCTGGCGCGGCTGCACTGCTCCCCTTTGAACTCAATGCTTACATACTCTCCAGGGCTCTTAGGCTCTGGGGGAAGGGGGTTCTCGCGGACCCTGGGGAGAGTGTTAGCCTTGGATACGTCTACAAACAGGCTTACTGGTCTGTTTCTAAAGTGGCTACCTTGCTTCTTTAACCCACCAGAGCCCAGCTTCTGAGCAATCTTGCTCCCGTCTTTGGACAGAGATCCACTTGCCAGATGACCGAGTGCCTGGTTAGTCCTATCATCGTTCTCGCCAAGACTCTCACTGCTAGCTGAGCTCGAAGAGTAGGAGGACGAAGAGAGTGACTGGTGTCGTCCAGCCCCTGAACTGCTAGCTGGCTTCTCCTGATGCCCCACAGAGTTTCTACCACTCCCCGCTCCCCTGCTGCAGCTCCCATTGGGACGGCTACTTCGTCCGGGCCCGTCATCAAAAAGCCCAGAGGTGGGGTTATGTTTGTACGACCTGGGAAGGGAGTAGTACGAATATACCATCTTTGGGGGCTGCTGCTGCTGCAAGCCAGTCTCCAAATGGCAGGGGTGCTCATTGGCTGGGGGGCTGCCATTTACAGAAGGTCCGCTAATTGGAGACATGTTCATGTAGTCGCTACCGGCCCTGCTGTCAGCGCTGCCGACCCAAGGACCTTCAGAGAGGCTTCCACGCTGGTCAGGAGAGCAGCTGCTGTTGGGTGACATTATCATGTAGCCGTCAGACGCCGGCAGGGGACGAATCTGCTGCGGAGGAGACACACTGTTGTTGGGGGTCATTGCCATATAGTCATCAGCAGGTTTGGAATCTGATTCTGGAACAGAGACGGTCATTGTTTGACATGAGGAAACAGGAGTCTGGGTGACTCCAGGTAGCATTGACATATACCCATTGTCCACACCAGCAACTGCTCCTGGAGCGCCTTCTGCTTTTAGCTCTCCTGCTACATCCAAGTACCCTCCTCCCCCTACACAAGAGCCCATGGTCGATTCTCTTTGAGTAGACAGGCAGGTAGATGCAAAGGACTCCCGACTGGTGCTCCTCGACATAATGGCATAATCAGCTGAATCTCCATCTGCAGGGTCCTCAGCTCTGCGCTGATGTGGGGCCAGTCTTTCCAGAGCCATAGGAGGCAAGGAGGCACGCTTGCTCAGAAGCCTACGCTCAGCCTCACATTCACGGCTAGATGAGCGACGCAGCACCCTCCTAGTCTGGGGCAGTGAGGCATTAGTTGGTGTTCCTGGCACTGGCTGGGAGCTGGACGTCACTGCACCTTGATTACTGTTGCTGATGCCACCTCCGCTCCCACTGGATTGGCTCATCAGGATGTAGTTTGCTCCATCCTCGCCAAGGGACTGGCTGCCGGTGCTGCTGACAGAGCTTCCTGGCAGGCTCACAGAGGGGAGAACCGTGTGATCCCCAGGACTGGAACCATACTCATCTGAGGAGCCGTAATCACTGGGTGAGTACGAGACTGAGGTATGATGAGACGGTACACGAGTATAAGTGCCAGACCCTGAAACAGCTCCGGCAGATGTAATACCGCCAAACTCAGATCCTTGCCCAGAGCTGGACGAGATACTCGGGGCCGGCAATGGGGACGGGGCTGGGGTTGAGATGGAGCGCATCAACCCAAAGGGAGTTTTAGCAGCTGTGGTGGGGACTGAGCGGGCTGACTTTGACCTGAGGATTGGGGTGGTAGAGCAGGAGCCGTTGGTAGAAGGACTGGAGTTTACACCGTGAAGGGGTGTGGTGCCTGCCATCCCATCCTCACTTCTCCCCCCATCACTGGCAGTGCGCGACCTCGGGAAGCTGTGTCGAGGCGTGGGAGAGGCACTGGAACTGCCAACCGCCGCTCCAGCAGCGGCGCCCAAGGAGGGCTCAGTTCGGGGACGGCGGAGGAAGCCCACCTGGCTGGGAGGAGGGTTAGGGTGGTGGCGGCGCGAAGGGACGCTGATGGGGTTGGAAGCTGTGGCGCCTCCTCCGGGACCAGAGTTTGACTGAGACTTGCTGCGCTGACGGAACTCCTCGCTCAGGGCTTTCATGGCCTCCAGCAGGGTTTCATGCATGTTCTGGGCCACCACAGAATCATCCACCTAGGAAACAACACAAACACTGTCGTCAAGTCATTACAGCAACAGATGTTGCAAGTTGGATTCAGTTTTGGACTTCTTTATGTAGAACCAAGTAACTACTATTATCTTAATCCATGTTACGAGGCAAACTGTTAAAATTGGACCACATATAATGACAATGAATCCAAATTACTCCAATGCAGTCCGATTATACAGTCAGATTTGGACCTATACAATCCAATTCAATCCTAATTACAGTACAGAACAGTCAAAGACAGATGATCATAGAATCTAATTTAGTAAAAAGTGATCCAATTATGTTTGCTGTACTGAAATGCTGACCTTCCTGCAAACCCTCATCCTGAGAAAGCCACGCAGCAATAAACAAACTTTATTGAGTCAGAGTTGTAGAGTTAGATCATGATGAGGGCTTAGCACGACTTGTTGACATCAAAACAAAAATGTCAGACAAAGTGTCTGCTTCACTGTCTAATGAGCCGGTTTATAAAAGTTTTTTTTTTTAAGCTCCCAAATGCGAAAGTGGTGAAAAGCATGCAAGTACTTTAAGTTAGGTGATGGTAAACCAGGAGTGACGACACCTTAAAGGTTTCATTGTTGACCACAGCAGCACAACCTTTATTTACAATGGCAGGCTCAGAGACACTCAGTGGTTAATGAAGTGGAGATAGAAACAATAAAATCACAATATTTTTTAAAAAAGTTGCTGATTCCACTCTGAAGTTAGAAAGGTTGTCTGTATGCGACATTATTGCCCTAAATTGTAGTTTATTTAGTCATATGTGAGTCTTAATGCAATGACTTACATCTGAGAACTTAAATCTGTGCCTGTGTATTAATGTGCAGACCAGTTTGTGCATACGACCAGATCCATTCTATTCAATCCTGTTTTCAATCCCATGTAACTGTATAGCTGTTAATATGTTAGTAGTAAACAACAAATAGGAGGAAAAAAAAAACTTCAGTGTCACTCTTCACTCTGCCCTAAAGTCACTACTTTGTAGCGCCACCTTTTGCAGCAATCCCACCTACGAGTGGCTTTGGATCACTCACTATGAGCTGGCCACAGCTTGACACTGGGATTTCTGCCCATTCCTCAAGGCTAAACTACCGCTCTTTCCTGTGGGATGGTTTTCACTTGAGAACAGCGATTTGCAAGACTAACCACAGATTCTCAATTTGATCAGGGTCTGGACTTTGACTAGGCCATTCCAACACATTCAAATGTTTCCCTTAAACCACTGGAGTATTGCTTAAGTAGTTGGTTTTGAGTCATTTGGGAGTTGCCCACGTGCCTTTTGGCAAACTCAAATTTTATTTTTAACACCAACTTTTTTCTGGCCACTCTTCCATAAAGCCCAGCTCAATGGAGTAACTTCCATTTGAAGATGATGGATCTGATGGTACTCCAGGGGGAACTTTAAAGATTTGGATATTGTTTTCTGACCCCACCCTGACTTGTACTTTTAAACAACTTTGTCCCTGACTTGTTTGGAGAGCTCCTTGGTCTTGATGGTGGTGAGCCTTTTGCTTAGTGGTGCTGCCTGCAGCCTCGGAGGCCTTTCAGAGTTTATTCTGACAGATCATGTGACACTTAGATTGGACACAGATGGACTTAATTTCACTAATTATGGGACTTTTGGAGGTCACTGATGCACCAGAATTTTGCTAATGCAAATGTTTTTTTGTTTTTTTTAATTAATTTTTCTCTTTATAGCGGTGCAACTGGTTTAAACCTTACACACACAACTCCAAATTACACGCTCACCTGCATCCAAAACTCGCCAGGGCCCGTCACAGCAGAGCGTCCCACCTCGATGAAGAAAAAGTTTTCTGAATGTCCGCAGCGCCTGACGTTCATCAGCTGGAGCACCACAGCTGCTGCGTCCGAGTTCAGCTTCACGAAGTTGACCGTCTTGTCGGTAAGGCAAAGGCGATAGATGCCCACCAGGTTCTTGGCCTGACCCAGGCCTTTGGGCCACACCTTCACCTGCCAAACCTCTTTGAACGCAGGTCCCGGGTTAGGTGCTCCATAGTCTCCTGAAGTCGCGCTGTCACTGGGATTTTTACCTGCAAAGACAAAAACGGAGACATAAAAGGGTTACACGAGTGAAAAATAAAACACAGAAAATAAGGAAATAAAGGCATTAGTTTGACCTTCTTGCACATATCATAATTTACCGGGTGTAACCACCACAATGTTTAAGTTGAGCTTTTACATGAATTTTAAATTAGATCCCAGCACAAAACCAGCATGTACAGGCTTGTACCTGCAGGCCTCATATCTGAGGTTCCATGTGTCAAGCACACTGGCATCCCAACACCCTCACACCCACAGCCAGTATGGAAAAACTAAGCAGTCGACAACTGAAGCGCTGCAGAAAAAACGATGACTGCGAGAGAAAAGGCGCAATTATGGATAAAATCTTCGGCAAACCATCATGGAAAATGCCTCTTAAGTAAATCTTCTTTGAAACCAAAGCAAACAATGCAGACTGATGATGCGCTTCAAACGAAAGCACCTCTCTGAAGCTCCGTCTGCAGCTGAAGGAATGGCTTTTCTAAGGGATGCTGCTGTACAGAGCGTCCAGTGTCTACGTGTTCGGCTCGCTTATTTACCTCCTTTTATTACTTGGATGCATATTTTGTGTGTAAAGTCACTGTATTGCTCAGATTACTGAGGCTCAGCATGTGGTTTTCATCTTTAGAAAGTACCTCTGCTCTGTCATGCGATGGGACTCATGTAAAACAGGTTTATGTTTAAACTCGACTGCTATACAAAAAGCATTTTAGCAAAAGAATAATAATAACGGGACTGGTGTTTTAGGTGGATTAGGTAACTCCCTAATCAAATATCTTTAAAACACAACCACTTTCCTTTAGCGTCCCACGCTTCCTGCTTGTGTTCCTGTACTGAATATATGTCTGAGCACGATGTCGGCAAGAGGCTGTCCTTTGTTTATTCGTGTTGAGCACTTGTCTTATTACCCATCGCCTCTAGACAATTAAAGCGCTGATGGGAAAATGCAAAATACCCTTTTCTCCTGGTAACCCAGTCATTACTTCACTTTTTTTACTAAAATTGTAGTAAAATGCTAACTGAGGCATGTAGTCGCAGCTCCTTCCTCTAAAAACTGGACGTCTTTCTTGTAGCTTTTTAAAGTTGGACCGCTCTCAGTTTAGTGCAGAAAATAGTTCCTGTGGCCTAAACAAAGGCATCGTGGTCAGGCTTGATTAACCCAGCCCTCTTCCAAACCCATTTATAAAACAATAGACGTCCTTTTTTTGTGGAGGTCCTTTTCACCTTCCACAACATTTCCAAGCCGTGCAGACAAAAGAAAGTTTTCTCTTCTATGCCTATTCCAAGAAAGTTTCCTTGGGAGGGAGGTTTGGGGTTTTGTGCCACGTCTCTGAGCTCTGCTTACAGTCTGACCTTTAGAGAAATTAGCCGGGACCTCCACTCCTGGCAAGAGTGGCAGCCGTCCTAGATGTTTTCCACTTGTGAGTAATTGCCCTCACTGTGGCACGTTGGATTTCGAGTTGTTTAGAAATGGCCTTATTACTCTTCGCCGGTTGTTTGGCAGCAACAGTTGTTTCTCTAAGATGATTGATGAGGTCTTTCCACCTTGGTACGACACTAACGCTCCGGAGCAGCAAACTCCTGCTTTTATGGAGGGCCTCACCCCTGATAGTGATCACTTGATCAAGTGTTTGGATTAGCAGCAGCTTGCGGCTACTTTCACTCCTAAATCCTCTGGAAGCACCAAGGGTGTACTTAGTTTTTTTTTGCCTGTTGGCTCAACTTTTGGGCATAAAGCAACGACAACGTCCACAGTTAAGGTTTCCGAGGCTTAAAGCCCCATATAATGGAAAGAGGATGTAGCAATGGAGTAATAATTGATACTGATAGGAGAGGAGAGTAGAATGATCACAGCGTTCCACATCCATGCTTCTGTGTCTGGATGTGATTGCTTCCACTTTTCCCGCAGCAAATCTCGCAATGACAACCATATGCAGACAAGAAGCTCTGTGGTCGCCATGTTAGACCAGCTTGGGTCAGGACGCGTATTTTCTCCCCCCCAAAAAAACCCTCGCAAGAATAAAAGTTCTTCTCTCTGTCTGCTCCTCCTCACAAAAAACGGAAGATTTCACACAGAACTTGAAACGGGCTGAGAATAGATGTTTTGTTGAAAGCCAGAGAGGCTTGTGGGTCGCTTTGTGTGTGGAGGCACTCTCCCCCCCCCCCCCCCCCTGCATTGGATGACTCACTGAAGGCCACGCATGGCTGTTTCATGTGCAGCTTCTCGCTCCGTTTGGCTTCCTGGGCATGAGATTTACACCAGGAGGCGGCGATGTGACGACCTTTCAGTGTGGACTGTGGCAAAGTGGGTGAGAACACCATTTGCCTCAGTTTATACATTTTCAGGTAACATTTTTTGTTTGTTGGCTTTAGCCATATCTTATTAATTCTGTAGTCTGCAAGCATATATTATCCCGGGTTTGTTTATTTTTTTTGCATTTTTACAGATTATTTACTATAACGTCTCGGTTTAAATCGATTCACTCTAGATTTTATTTCTCGTTTGATTATTTAACTTGTGCATTTTATTTTGGTGAACTTACCTGTGTTTCAGGAGGAAGTGTCGCGTCACTTCCTGTAATTATAGCTTCCTGTTTAGAGCTAATGTCACAGGAAGGGACCAGGTGAAGAGGGGGGAAAGGAAAGCTGTTTAAATTTGATATAGTCAAATTTAGGCCTTGTCTAGGTTCATTTTGTGTGGATTTAATTGTATAATGTTATGGCCACGCACTTAAAAGATGTTGCTTAGATGCACTTAAAAGATGTTGAAAGTAACATAAGTGAGTTCAAGCGCGAACTGTTTAGTCTTACCTGTTTATGGAAGATGCCATTGGAGGCCATTTTGTCTGTCAGAATTTAAGGGTATTTAAACAGAGGCTCAATCCAAATACCCTTATAAAGCAAGGACTCTTTAGCCAAAGAGAAAGTCTGTCAGTGGTCGCCATGATAAGTGCTGTCCGAATAGTCCAGTCAGTAAGGAAGGAGGTAGGTAAAGTAGCTGTGGCTAGTTTTGTCTACTAACCCCGCAATGTCCTTACCTGACTCCGCCAGATAGATTTGCTCCGCATATCCATCTGGAAACCTTCCGTTGAAGTAATTTTGGGAAGGGGCGAAAATACTGGTTAGCTGATTGGCCTATGTTGGTGATAGACGGGCCAAATAAACCAATCAGATCAACGAAGCATATGACGTACTCATCAACATGCTTCGTCGTCGCTCTGTTACGAGCGACAACGAAAACACAACCACAAGCCAAGCTACTCTTGCTGCTGCAGGTAAAGGCTCGTTAGCTCAGCAAAGAAATAATCTGTAATTCCGATAAAACTTGCTCGATAGCCACGCTAACGCTAGTTTCATGGGCTGAAGCCGCCATATTCTTTAGACTGAACTGTCGCGCTTCCCGTTGCGTCACACCTCAACCCGCCTCAAAGCCAACGCTGATTGGACGTTCGTTTGGTGAACGGCTCCAAATTTTCTTTAACGGAGAGTAGCCAGACTGATCTGCGAGTGAAACCTTGAAAGCTCGTGAGATCAGGATGGTCTCACGAGGCTAGCAATGTCCCTCACTGGCGCAAAGAACCTTTAGGTATCCCACAATTCTTTGCCTGACATGACGTATCAGCACAGCCACCTCACAAAAATCAACGATAATGTCCGAGAGAAGAGGGCAAGCACTTTGTATTTCATTTTCGGAAGGTTGTTGACCCGAATTTGACTCACATGTGCGTTTCCGTCACGTAATGAAGTCGGTATTGAAGACCGTCTGAAATCAGCACAGCAGTCCGAAGCTCCTTTCCTCCCCAAGAGTTCTTACTGTAGACCCCATGAAAGGTCAAGGAACAGGAGCTAGAAGCAGGAGCTACTATTAAGGGTATTTGGATGGAGCCAGAGAAAATGTAGATGTTCAAGAGGGAGTGGAGAACTAGGTCAGTGTAGCTGAGTGCACTTGACGTTAATTTTGGGTGTTTTAAGTTCAGTTTTGACCTGTTGAGCCATGCTAACCTCTGAGGTATTTCTTCTGTGGATTTTTGTAAATGTTTTTTTCACCATTTTTTTTGTAAATAAATCACCTGCTACGCTGGACATCATCTAACTACTGCCTTCTTCAGCCACTTCGGCCAGGCTATATCTCACAGGGACCAAAGAAATAAGGGATCGCAGGAGACTGTTAAGAGGCATTAGAAGAACAAGTGGGAGGAGCTATAAAAGCATTTAGTCTAAAGATGTACTTTTCTAGCTGACTGATTTTGGAGTATTTATTTCCCCAATGTTACTTTAGGAACACATTTCAATTTTGCAAAGCCATTGTAGCCTACTTAGAGTCACGTCCCTTGCATATCTTAACACCACTGATGAACTTTAGGAGGTCTTTCAAGACTCACGGAGACTGATGCACCAATGCCAAACATCACAGCCCTTCGCTCGTGGTTACATAACGCTGGGATGGCTCCAACACGGAGCAGCATAAATTATAGATTGCCCCCACTGGCTTTACTCTGGGGCTTTTTCTTTTTCTGTTGTTTTTTTTTTAAAACTTTATTTGCTCATCGACCAGAAGTAGTCCGTTAAGAAACCAATCCGTTCGGGTCATTGGTGGGTCGACTTGCATGCAGGACGACAAACACCCTTTAAAGCATAAAGAGCCCTCAGAAAACAGTGCAGCCCTCAGCCGGAAATCCAGCTGAAGACAGCTGTCGGAAGCGTGTGAAAAATAAAAAACACACCCGCATGTCGACGGAGGATCTGGCGATAAGGCCTTCCTGGTTGCGTGTGGGCAAAAGCGCTCAGCCGACCTTGATGTAACCTTGAGGAAGCCGTGTTGAGTTTTGAGCGTTGACGTCTGTTTCAGCGTGAATTTAGCGGACGTACGTGCGGCGGCATGTAAGCGGCATCCCAGCGAGGGGGAACACTGCCGTCTATTCATGGTCATTTACATGCCATGCTTGAGCCGAGTGCCTCGAGACGGCGGGCCGTGGATAAAGAGGCCGGGATCTCGACTGGTGTGTGCAATCGGAGCAAAAAGCTTTGAGATGGTCAGAAATATGTAGTTTCCTGGTCTTGCATCCAAAAGGGAACGTTTGATTTAAGTCTAAGCGAGGGGGGGCAGATGAATGTAGCAAACTGCAAAGACAATAAAAGTAAACGTTATCACAAAAAAAAATCTAATTTCCCGGACAGATGTTATGCTGAATGAGTCCTGGTGGGTGATTGGCTGGTTGGAAAGTAAAGATACAACCTTCTTTCAGTTAGTGAATGCACCACACAAATGTAAAAAAAGGTCAACACTTGATCCATATCCCTTCACACATTCATCTGTTCAGTTCTTTCATCCATTTATAGCACTGCCCATTAATCCAGCCATCGACAGGTTGGCCCCCAAACCCTTTCCTCTAGCATTCGTCCTCTCCATCCATTCATTGGTAACCATAGAGCTGCATGATTTACCATTTATCCATCTGAGTGTGTTTTTGCAGGCTCCACATTTCAAAATTCGTCACTGTAGAAACACATGCATTGCCAAAAAACTAAAAAAAAAAAAATTAAATGAATGCATTTATACAGCAAAATTAGGGTTAACTAAATAACTCGGGGATCAAAAATCTAATTCAATTTCTCTGCCGAACTTCATAGATCTTGGTGGAGGTTGGAGGCCAAAGGAAAAATGACTCAGTGTTGGTGCAGCTCTGGACCTCTTCATTTAAAACCCAGTTCAACTCCTCTGATTGCCTCTAGGTGTATTAGAAAGATGAATGGGGCTGTTAAGTGAATATTAGGGAGGCCTTATTTACCCCCGGGGCTGCCAGAAGCCTGCTGAGACACTGTCAGTGTGCCTCAGAGCGACAGGCTGATTACTGGTGAGGTTATCACGCAAATCCTCAGGAAGCCTGAAGCCACTTGACAGGATTCAGGTACTGAAAGTCCTTTTTTTATTTAAGATGGTAGTGGTGCAAAGTAATTCTTTGCACCACTACCATCAGTCTTTAAGTTTTGCGTTTCCATAAAAGAACCATTAAGATTTGCAAGAGAACAAACTTAAATGCTTCGTGTTTTATAGAAGCACTTCTTTTTAGTCGGTCCGTGCCGCCTGTAAACGGAGGAAAACTGCTCACTGGGCTCCGTTTCATGTCTCTGACCTCACCGCTCGAACACGCAGGGCTATGAGGAGACCACAAAGAAAACATCTGAGGCCTAAACCGTCGTTCTTTACCCCCGTCTGAGCTACCGTTCCCCCCAATAACACGCTGCCGAGCCAACTCCCCAGCAGAGGCTGATGGAAACCGTGAGAGAAGAGGGAGCTTTTCCAGGCAGCGAAATCAGTTTAATCTCTGGCCGCCATGTGTGCCTGACCATTTAAACGTTTTCCTTTAAAACTCATCCATCTCCAGCATCGGTAATCCCCCCCTTCCTAATCTCAGCCAGAACGTCGGCAGGCACGCAGCTCTTCCTCAGCATCAGCATCTGCCTTTGGGGGGGGGGGGGGGATCTCACATGTGGTGTGTTTTAGTGGTGAGGTGCAACGGACACTCGGCATGGGAAATGATCGGTGACGCAAACGAGGTGAGGTCTGCCGTTCCCTCAACCCCAAACCAAAGCTAAAGGCAGTTGCCCAGTTTAAAAAAAAAAATAAAAAAAAACTGCTAAGCAACGGAGCAAAGTCAACGGAGGGCCTGAAGTTCTAAGGTCTACCTCCAAAATAAAGTAACTGTTGCAGATGGAGCTGCCAAAACCATCCATCGTTGGCGATCGCCCGGTCTTACAGAGCAGAGTCGGTCAGCCTGGTCCCCACAATCATCCCTGCTTGTAAATTTAATATGGAAGACCATTATGACAACTTCAACCCGCTAACGTAAGCTGTTCTGCGAAAGGTTTGCTGGAGAACATTAGTGAACAAACAGCAGCGCAAAGACCGAGGACGGGTCATGGGGAACGCTGTGGGGAGGTTTAAAGCAGGGTTAGGTTATAAAACACCGTACCGAGCTCTGAACATCTCACAGAGGACTCTCCATCTTCTGGAAATTTAAAGAGCAACGTCAAGCCAATGAATCGCACGACCGGTCAGGAGTTCAACAAGCCAAGAAGACCCGTTGAAACCTAACCCTGAACTTCGCCAAGAACACCGTTTACACCATGAAACACGCTGGTGGTGGCAGTGTCATGCTGTGGGGTTAGAGTCGATGGGAAGACGACAGGAGCTAAATAATACAGGAGAATCCTGGAAGAAAACCTGTTAGAGGCTAAATGAGGCTTGAGCTCTGGAGCAGAGGTCCACCGTCCACCAGGACACCGAGCCTACGTTGCAAAAACGGGTCCAAAAATAAGTAAAATGTTCTTAAAGTGTATTTATCCTTGATTTGGGCAGGTAAATAAGATTATTTGCCAATGGAATGAGTATTTTGACCCCTAAAATGAGATAATTAGACATCGTGCACTTGAAATAGGACGATGGAGATGAATTATTCTTATTTTAAGTGCATAAATCTTATTCCATTGGCAAATAGTCCTATTTACCTGCTCAAATCAAGGACAAATACACTCATTTTAAGAACATTTTACTTATTTCTACTTCCATTTTTTGCAGTGTAAACATAGAACCACGTCTACAACAAACGGGTTTAGCTCCTAGCAGGTCTATGCGTTAGAATGACCTAGTCAAAGTCCACACCTACATTAAACTGAGAATGCATGGATGCTTTCTACCCGATTTCACTGAGCTTGAGCTGTTTTCCAAGGAAAACGCGAAGATTTTAGTATCCAGATGTGAAAAGCTGGTAGGGTCATGACCCAAAAGACTGATTTATGGACTCCCCTGTACTGGAAGGAAGACCTAGCACCCATCCTAACAAAAGGTTGCTGGCTTTATTACCCCGCATTGAACGCCACAGACCGGCTGAAGTCGCCTGCTCCGTGTCCCGCTACACGCAGCGGCTCCTAAACGTGGGTGACATCAGCTGTTTATCGTCTCGCCGGGCGTTAGGATGCTGTGACACAGAGATCCCATGGCCCTGTGTGTTGTGCTGCTTGCTGTGCTACACCGCATCGATCTGCGGGACGATTTTGATCCAAAACGACTTCAAAAGGGAGCGTTTCCACTGTAGCAGGTGACTAATTTCAAATCGTAGCTCTTTAGCGCAGAGAAATGACAGCACCGTCTCTCTGGGGTGTGTGTAACAGGTACAGTACAGACGTTTGTCTCTAATCTGCTGATACCTTCACTGCGAGGCAGATCGCGCCGACAGCCCGATGACTTCCTCACACCCCCCCTTATCTAACTTTTATGGGCTCGTTTTAACCGACAGCAATCGATGCGGCCTGCTGTAAAAGGGTTACAATCCATCCAGAAGCCCCCGTAGCGCTACAGTGCTCAACATATTGGCCCTCATTGACTAAATGGATTATCCTGCCCCGGGCCTTTCTTTGCTGCCCATCAAACCGGAGCACTTAATTGACAGTCAGCAACAGAGACAAAGCCGGGGGGACATGTGGTACTCATGTCCACCGTGCTTTTTTTTTTCTTTTTTTTTTTTCCTCACCCCCACTTGCATTACAAAGCTGGCCGCCCGGCCCCGTTTGTTATGAACTTACAGGGTGTTAATGTGCGCACACTCAGGAGAGGAGATGCCGCCCTCCAGGTCCCCATCCAGCTGGCAGACCTGCAGCTCTGGATAAAGATTTAGGTTCCTGCAACAAAAATGCTCTGATCTCTTGACTTCATTAGCCGCCTTCGGCCCACCCCCCCCCCCCCGAGGCAATAATTACAGCCTAATTAGGGAGATGAGAGGTGCTTAAGCCTGGGCTTAGCGTTTCATCAGCCCTGCTCAGGGAGACGCAGACCGCATGGGCCGGAGCGGCCAAAAACACTCCGGGATAAAACAAATAAATCAACACTGACGAAGCCAGCTCAGTCAAAGACAAACACCTCTCTATAAAACTCCCTCAGGAACCCCACCACTGATTTTTTTTAAAAAAAGTATTACTGACGTGCATTTGTTACGTAAAAGCGTAAAAAAAGTTACGCAACAATAATTCAAGTAAATTATCAAGAGCAGGTTTCCAGGGAAGGGAAAGACGTTCTGCTCCGTCGACATTTAAAATGTTTTTCTGATCATCCGTTTGAGGCGGGAAAGTAACGGACCCACCGCAGTCAGAGGCGCCGCAGCAGTCAAAGCTAAAAAAAAAAAAAAATCTGTTCAGTGTATTTATATCGACGCAAACTCACAATAAATGTCATCTTGAGGCACTTTGAGGGGGAAAAAAAAAAAGGATCTATTTCCAATAATTTAGAGCTATGTAATTAAATCAATGCCGTGGACTGAATCAACTCTGATCGGGAACTTTATCCAGGAGCCCATTAAAATGTTTAATGTGCAACAGAGGAAATATAAAACAAATATCAGCATAAACAGAACTCCACATATCTATCCTCCCCTGGTAAACACGTGTAAAAAGTCTGCCAGAGCGTTAAATTGAAAACACACATTTGCTTCAACTCTCTATCAGTGATCTTTTGGAGATCTTTTCTACCCGCGCCACTTTATGATGAGGCCCTCCTCTTTTAAAACAGCTAATAAACAATTAAGAAATTGATTATTAATGAAGCTTTCAACCCTTTTTAAGCCACAGTGAAGCAGTTAACGCACGATAACTAAGGGCAGGAGAAGTGTTCCCAGGGTCTTGCCAATTAGTGAGCCCTACGTTATTGCTCACATTTTCATCCTCTACGGTTGCTATATTAAAACTTCTCGAAGGAGGTTACTACGCCGGAAGCACAGTGTGCAAAATTTGAAATACTCAAACAGACCAACCCTGAACTGGGCAATGTGACTGAGTAAAGATTCCTAAGAAAACGGCTTGAAATGTATAAAACACAAAGAAGAGCAAGAAGTTGTTTCCAGTGGGAACCACACCTGAGGTCGGGGGTCTTCGGGGAGCTCAATATCCAATATGGCCGCGGCATGCTTCTAGTGGTGAAAGTTGCAAACTTAAGATGCTAGAAATCCAGTGTTATTGACTTGTATTTCTCATAGTGGCTAGCACCGATGCTGCTATAGGCTTAGGCTGCTGGAGGACATCAGGGTCTATTTCTCTGACTCTGCTGAGTTCTCCTACTGTTCTCCAATTTTGGATAATTTGATGTAATTTCAAGTTTTACCTTTATTGTCTCCCTGTCTTTTTTCTCTTCACAGTAGGTACACCTGGTCTGGCGTTTTGTTACCTGTAACACCATCCAGGGGGGCAAATTATCTGCCATTACCATATAACATAGAAAGGATTCCTGGATCAATGTGTGCTTCTAGCTTTTGTGTCTCTGCTCTGTCTTCTCTAACCCCCAGTCATTAAAGGCAGATGACCGTTCACACTGAGCCTGGTTCTGCTGGAGGTTTTACTCACTGTTAAAGGGGAGTTTTCCTCTCCACTGTCGCTTCATGCTTGCTCAGTATGAGGGATTGCTGCAAAGCCATCAACAATGCAGACGACTCTCCCTGTGGCTCTACGCTTCTCCAGGAGTGAACGCTGCTTGTCAAGACTTGATGCAACCTGCTGGGTTTCTTTAGATAGAAAACTTTTTGACTAATCTGTATGATTTGATTGAATGTGACTTTGTAAAGTGCCTTGAGATGACGTGCGTTGTGAATTGGCGCTATATACATAAAACTGAATTGAACTGCATTGAAATTGAATTGACTTGGGCGTGACGTCAGTCCCAGCTCAGTTTTTCCCATCAGAGAACCCAAAGACCTCATCTCGTCTCATGAGCCGGATTTATCCTGACATCCAGTTCCTCGACACTCTTTAAGCTTTCATAGAGCACAAACACGCTTCACATACATTTATTTTATAGAAACTGTCCAAGGTGCCAGTAATCTGGCACAGTTGTTGTTGTTGTTGGTGCTTTTTGTTGTTGAAAGCAGTGATTTTATATGTTGCTTTTTCTTTTGTCTCCACAGAATAAAGTGCACTCAAATTAAACGCAGGGTTTCTATGAACTACTTTTAAGTCTTTTTCCACATCTTTACCAAGGGTGCCAAAACAAAAAAAAAAAAAGATTTTAAACAGGTCCAAAATGTACTTGAACATGTGTTTCTGGTTGCGAGGCTGACGCGTAAAGTGTCTGGAGACGACGTCTGTCGTGACGGTGAACACGAATCGGCTATACTGAGCTGAACAACTGGGAGCGAGCAAAAGCTGGTGGCCGCTACGGACACGGCTCGTTGTGCTTAAAGCGGCTCCTCTTCGCTTCCAGGAGCGTTGGCTCGTCTGCACTCGGCGACCTTCCAGTCGTGTGCAGAGCTGGAACTGAGCGGTAACCCCATCCGACCGGAGAGAAGCCGCTTCAGGGTGCGCCTTTAGAGACGAGTGAATTTGCTCTAGAAATGAAATAACACGGTGAAAATGTGCTAAAAGGGTTGCCTGGATACTTGAGGAATCTGCTTTTAAAAGCCTTATCTTGATCTGTAAATCCTCCAAAACGGAAACCGAGATCTGGCAGGAAAAGCCCTCTAAAATTAGGACCGGACCGGATTTCGACTTGCAACTGGAGATTAATAAAAAGCCGCGCGTAACGAGACGCCGTGTTTTCTTGCTTAATAACCCAAACAACCGAACTACCAACTACTATGAACTTGCCCCGAGGTGAATCAACACCCAGTCTTTATCTGCTTTTCGGGCTGTTTATTTTGGCACGTTTGGCGAGCATGTGGGCGTGTTTGATGACGGTGTTTCAGTCTCATTTAGAGGCCCTCAGATTTGGACCTTATCGCTTTCCTCTCCACTTGAGGTCAAACTGCAGCGCGCCTCACGGAGGTTAAACCTTTACGCACACTCCGCCGCCTGTCCTGATGGCTGAGCAAACAGCCGCCCTAAAGCCCGATACTGTACTCATCTGGCTGAAAGGGTCTTAGAGGATTCAGCTGAATAAATAACAGGGGGGATCCTGTCCGGCTTGTGTTTAACTACGACCCACTCCACGTTTTTGCTCCGGAGCAAAAAAACGCAGAGATGTTCAGAGATCCTGGCCCAGATTTAACAGGAGGGCGATCTGCGCAGGATCCACAGGTGTCGGAGGCGAGGGAGCGGCGCCTGTGGAAACTATGCGCCAACATCTCCTGAGAGGAACGTTCTTACAGACAAGAATCCTGACTCTGTGTGCGTTACAGGGTCAGCCCCGTCATCCCCTGCATCCCTGCACCAGAGAGGCGAGCCTCCGTGACAGACAAGCGTCGGGCCTTGTTCTCCTGCGAGCGGCACCCGTGCAGCAGCAGTGCATACCACAAGAAAAAAAAAAAAAAAGGGGGGGGGGGGGGAGTTTACGCCCCCGCGTGCGAGTTTACGCAGCCGCAGCCTCTTTTGTCTTTTGACAGCCAGAGGATGATTTATACAAGAAAGGCAGCCCTTGCAGGAGCAGAGAGGAGGAGACAAGGAGCTGTTGGCGCGGTGGCAGCGGGATTTCAAAGGGAAAGCGTGGCAGCCGACGCGACATGTAAAGCAGGCTGGTAGTTTGGTCTTCCTGGAAGAGTGAAGCGCTTTACCACACAGAGCTGTGCAGAAGTACTTTTATTTTTTTTATTTTATTTTATTTATTTTATTTTTTTTTGCATTTAGCCACACTAATTTCAATTCAATTCAATTCAACTTATTTATATAGCGCCAAATCATGAAACATGTCATCTCAAGGCACTTTACAAAATCAAGTTCAATCATATTATACAGATTGGGTCAGATTATACAGATTGGTCAAAAATGTCCTATATAAGGAAACCAGTTGATTGCATCAAAGTGCCGACAAGCAGCATTCACTCCTGGGGAACTGTAGAGCCACAGGGAGAGTCGTCTGCATTGTCCATGGCTTTGCTGCAATCCCTCATACTGAGCAAGCATGAAGCGACAGTGGGAAGAAAAACCACCCATTAACGGGAAGGAGTTAATTTCACAGTATTTTGACTGAGGGTTCATGGGATAAACCAACAAATTAATGCAAAATGGTGAGAACGTGGTGATCCGTGGTGGTGGCGGCAGCATCATGCTGGGGGACTACTCTTCTCTAGCTGTCAGTGAAGCTTGTTCTGAGTTGGTGGGAGGCTGGGGCGAAGCTAAAATACAGGGCATCGCCGAGGAGGAGACTCACCATCAGGCAGGACAACATCAGCCGAAACATCAGAACCACCTTTAAATCGCCGCACAGACACAAGAACTGTGACTCTGATTCCACTTTGCTCTCAATCACGACATTTTAAGTTTAAATATGGAAAAGGGGAAATAAAATGTTTTTTTTCTGTAAATCTGTACTGTATGCATGCATTTTTTTTTTTTTTACAAAAGGAAGATTTGGTTGGATTGGTGCAAAAAGCCTTTTTATTGATCTGCACTGCAAAAATGGAACTAAAAATAAGCAACATTTTCTTGAAATTAGTCTATTTGTCCTTTGATTTGAGCAGGTAATTAGCCCCTTTCCTGGCCCCTGACCTGTGCAAGACTTGGAGGGAAGCCTTTGCAATCCACCCTGCAGACCTGATTGCTCGTTGCAGTTTGGACCCGTCCTGTTTCGGCGGCTGAGCCAAACCACACAGTGGCGGACGAGCACAGGACAGACTGTACGACGTAACGTGGAACCATAGAACGGTTTAGATCGACGCATATTCATGTGTTAGGATGGCCTAGTCAAAGTCCAGACCCAAATTTAACTTAAAATCAGATAAGCTTTAAATAATTGTTGTTTGCAGATGCTCTCCATCCAGTTTGGGTGAGACTGATAAGCAAAAGGTTTACACTCTGGACCAGGCGTGTCCAAAATGCGGACCGGGGGCCATTCGCGGCCCCTGGACTGATATTGTGTGACCCCCCCATCAGAAACTCAAGCATGACCCCAACACAGGCGGTCAATTGCAGATGGAAACTTTTTTTTATTAGTCCAGAATAACAGCAGAAAAGTTAAAATCTTCTTGCAATGTAAAATGTTATGTATAAAACAAAGTATCTGCCTATGGATAAACAGGCTTCTTGCATTTTGTTCAGTTTTAGCTTTGATAGGACGGCATCTATGCAGTAACTTTTATTGTTATTGCAGAGAATAGATTACATTTTCTAAAAATAAAAAATAAATTTGGAGCAAAGCCAAAAGGATTTTGCAAACTTGACGCTTTTCTTTTAATGAAGCAAAATGTGCAGAAAGCTTTGGAGCTAAAATCAGACGGTTTTAACTTAATAATGAATGCTTCATTTTGTGAATGCTTAGTTTAATGTTTTTTTTTGTTTTGTTTTTGGGTCCATGAGTACCTCTGAGTGGAGGATGTTGGCCCACGTGACAAAATGTTTGGACACCGCTGCCCTGGCGCTACAAACCTGGGAGACACAGAACCTGCAGCTGAAAACTTTGGCAACGCTTCACAATCCAGCACTACTTTGCCAATTATAAAACCCCAATGAAATAAGTGTGTGGTTGCGGTGTGACAATCTTGGTAAAAAAAGATGAAAAGGGATGAGTACGTGGCGTGCTCTCTTGTTTTTTGCAACCGCTCGGGAAAAAAAAGCTCTCACGGCTCGCTGAAGTTCTTTCCACGCCATCTTTTCTGCCAGAATCCAGATTAAGGGGCCGAAGGACATTTGTGGTTTTTGCCCCCCTACCCCACCTGCCCCACCCACCCCCACAAATAAACACAAACCCCAACGGTTAGCAGACGTCGCAGCATCTTCCTAGAACGTGTCCAGCCTGCCACATATTCTGCAGCTCAGCAAAAAACTCGCACCGGCTTTCTGTTTCTGTGCAGCTCTGACGAAGGAAAACCAAATAAAAAGCCAAGAGTGAGTGCCGGCTCTTATCGGGCTCCTTATCGCTACTTATGCAACGGAGCACCAGCGGGTCATGAGAGGCACCTTGAACTCGTATCTTCGGTTTGCCGAGGTTGCGTCATGCGTCCCTTCTCCGGCCCGTCTGGTCCCTGGCAAAAGGGAACAGGTGATCTGGAGCTGCTGTGACAGCTGTGTTTACACAGCGGCTGATGGACACTGTTGGGACAAATATCTACACGGGTGATGTGTTTTTGTGTCTTTTTTTCTTCCTCACCCCCCTCTCCTGCGATTTTCACACTCAACTATTCCCCATATTCGATGGATTGGTTAAAGGCCGACTAGCTTTTCTTTAGCCTACTTTAGAAATATCCCTTCCTTGCTCTGGATCAATGCCCCGTGAGATCCTGCAGCATCAGCAGGAGCGGAGGAGCATAAAACACGAGGACAGGGTGTGTTTGAGCTGTTGGGACACGGACGCAGGAAAGCTTGCACAAAGCTGAGGCCCGACTGAAGAGGGGGGGGAAAAAACACACACACAAGAAGTCTGAGAGTAAATATCTAGTGTGAAGCAGGGATGATAAGAGCTGCGGACGGGAGGGTTAAAGCCCCACATTGCTGCTCGGCTACGGAGCGCCAAAGCAGAATTAATATGTGCTTAAATAATTATTTATATGGCTCTGTATTGTAACAAAACTGAGCACATGAATTCATCCACAACTGCGTGATTAAATGTTAGAGTGCATTGTTAATGCACGTTATAGGAGAAATTAATATAGAGACATTTATTTACCTACAGCTGTTTAAGTATGCCCCTAATTGAAAGTAAGGATGCATACATTTGATAACTGCGACAAGGCAGGAAATAAAGAAATGTTTTCAAAATTGTTTACATATGTCAAAAAAAAAAAAAAAACACAATTAAGGGAATGAATGCGCATTTTATTTGCAAAAGATTATTTCTACATATTATTGTGGTAAAACATTATCCAGTTATTTATCATTTCATTAATTTGAGCTTCAAACACAAGAAATGAATGAAAAAAATTAGAAAATAGAAAATAATTTAATTTCAAAAATGTTTTTTTTTATTCAGAATTTAAATTGAATATTTAAATTTGAGTTAATAGCCACAACGTATCTAAAGCATAATGTCATTAAGTGGTACTAATAATATTTTTTGGTTCTTTGGCTGCAGTTAATCATTCCGACGGAAGCATCCGATTGGTTAACCCGCACACCGAGTTCACTTTAAACCAATCAGCCTGACTGCAGTGTGGTTAGCCCCGCCCACTGACTTTGGTGGGTTGAGGATGACAGCTAAAATACTAAAATAAAAATGTACATCTATATTTTTTTTGCTTTTTAATTGATAACGACTCATTTTAATTATCCATTAGATGTCTGGCTGGTATTCCCGGTTTCTACAACAAACTGTATTTTTCACCCCTACTTAAAGGATCTGAGTAAAATATTATAACTGTAAACGCCTCTTTATCCTGCAGGGTTCCCCAGGGTTCAGTGCTTGATCCACCGTTATTTTCATTTTATATACATAGCCTTTAAGGCATTCTGGATCTGCTTATTAATTACATGTCTGCCATATCTAGTTGTGCGTGTTTTTTTAAACCACTCCTGTGCAGTTAGCTATCTAGAATGATCCAGTGCCTCACCCTGATAAAGGACCGGCTGGCTGATAAAAACCTTTTATCTGATTTCCAGCATAACAGCAACAATGATCAGAGCTACGCCCCCTGCCTGAAATACACACATTATGTTTCTGTGTTCACCAAGGTAAATGCTCAATATTAAAGGGTGATTTTATACCCACTCTGTACTTACATGTACAATATATATTCTTAATAAAAAAATAAATAAAGGTCCATCTAGGTAGGGCATTTGCTTAGAGTTTACACTATATCACTTTATTTTATATATATATATATATCTGTGTTTTATGTTTTTATGTCCTGTAATAAGATCATTTATGGCATCTCATCTTGCACAGCGCTTTATGGCCACAGTTGTGTTCAAAATATTAGTCCAACATCACCAACCAGACCAATCACTGCTATTTACTAGTATGTGTAGCACAGTGCTAGAAAACAAACACTCATGGCATGCATGCTGCAGACTATGTGTAACATAATCATTAATTAAAAAGGGAGCTGCTCATCATAACAACAGCGTTAAATGCAATTAGCGCGGTAATTCATTCTGCGAAGAATAAGGTGTCAAACAGACCGTGTAAGGACAAAAATAGCAACTGGTTACAGTGCATTCATTTCCGAATGACCGGAGTCATTACAGGCAGAAAAGAACGACGGAGTCGGACTGAAACATTACTGAAAAGCGGGGAAAAGTGTCATGAAGAGAGCAGAAATTGATAGGACGCTCAAGCTAAATTTAAAACGGAAACCAAAAGCAGAAGGCTTTAGAAGAAGACTGACTGCCTCCACACTCCCGGTGGGTCAAAAGAACAGTTAAAGTGGTGAAGACCCAGCCGGCGATCCGCTGCAGGGGGATGAAAGGAGCTCTACTGTTACCTGTGAGGGCAGGAACTATGAGAACATGCCTCAGTGCAGCCAAGGTAGAGAAAAGACACTCCTCCACAGTCCTGTTCATGACCAAAAAAACAAAAACAAACTTGCCCTGAAGAGGCTTCAGTTTGCCAAATAATAACAATAGCTGGTCTGAAGAGAACTGGAACATTTGATGAAAGGACGAACCCCCCCAAGCACCTAATTCCTCCCCAGCCCATTGGAAAGCACGGCGGCTCAGCTATCATGATACGTGCAGATTCGTCAGACTGTGGTTTTGGGCCCATTTAACACTCTTACACGTGAAATGGTCGTATGTTGACTCGTGCTGAAGAGGAGACGGACGTCCCAGCAAGACAACGAGCCCAGGACACACCAACAGGTGAGCAGCATCTTCGAGAATCAAGAATCAGAGGACGTAGGATTTGTTATTGGAGCTGCAGGGTGACTTCCAACGAGCCGTTTTTAGGAACAACAAAGAAACACCGAAGCGTGGAGACGCATGGCCACGGTCCCGGGCTGGAATGGCCGTTCACAGAGAAAGCTTGGTGGTAATGCTCATCAGAGCAAAGCTAAATACAGCTGTAATTAAGATGTTTGATTAAACACCATTTCTCCTCCTGTTCTGCAGAGAATTAACAAGTTTGATGTGTTTTTTTTCTTCGTGTTTTTGCAACAAAAGCTGTTGTAAAAGACCTTGAGCTTTCCTTCGCTCCTCAGAACGCAGCTAATATTTAGATCCTAACCGCCTTTCTGTGAAAGTCGCTTTAGAGATGAATGACTCATTCATTCCTTCATTTTTTTGTGTGTCTGTGTGTGTGTGTGTGCGTGCGTGTCTTTCTGTGTATTAATGGCCCTTTTGGATTTCCATACTTACAGGGACATGTGTTCAGGCAAATCCAGCCAACTCCTTAAAACTGTATGTTTTAAACCCCACTTTTAAAAACAAGTCACTGGGTGGTAATCCACGCCACGCAGGCTAACTTGTTCAGCCAGGCTGCAATCCCCCTCATGTTACACCCCCCACACACCCAAAGCACCAAGAGAAACATGTCCCAAACTGCGCTGCGGAGCGCCTCTGCAGCCGCTGCCACGTTTTCCTCCCCATCCACCGCCCCAGAGCGCAGCGCAATGATCCCCCGGGCCGCTCAGCCAGCGTGTTTCTCGGCTCTTACTTTTGCAGTGCAGCTCCACCATGGCCTGGAACCACTCGTCCTGGTCCTCCTCGCTCTCCGCCGCCACGGCGAAGCTCTCCGCGCGGGTGTACAGCACGATCATGTGCTTGTTCTTGGAGTCGGCCCGCTTGTTGATGTTGAAGCACGTCTCCAGCGCCACCGCCTTCTTCGGGACGGGGGCCTTGCCGCGGAACTTCTTCTCGCTCTCGTAGTACTCCAGGCGGGCCGGACCGCGCTCCGAGGCGGCGCGCAGCACGAAGTAGCGCCGGTGCATGGACTTCTGCTTGCGGAGGTAGCCGCTCCGGCGCACGTCCTCGTTGCCGTGCGGCTCGCCCGCCTGGCCCTCCATTAGTTTGGTTCCCACCAAAAAAAAGAAATGAAAAAAAAAAGAAAAAGAAAGCAAGCGAGGTGGTCACTTGGGTTTGTTGTTGTTTTTGGTTTGTTTTTCCTCCCCCTTGCAACTTTCAGCGAGATGATTCAAACATGCTCCCAGCAGCGCAGACGCCCCCCCCCCTTCTCCTGCACATCTAGCCGGGCATGTGCGAGAGGAGAGCTAGAGGTCGATCCGGACGGCTACCGCAGGTCTGGACCCGGGTCTGTTTTTTTGGAAAGGAAGGGGGGGGGGGGACCTTGGTTTCTCTCCAGCCGACGGAGCAGCGCAAGGTTTCCACATGCGGCGCAGCTTTAAACGCGGGACTCCCCCCTCCCTTCTTCCCTTCTTGTCCTCTACTACTACCACTACTACTATCAGCGTTTCCCTGAGCGGGCTAATCCCATTTACTGCAAATCACAGAGAGCCCATGCTTCTGTCCCCCACCCCTGCTCTGCTCTGCGCTGCGAGGCTCGGCTCTCTGTGGTGGCTGTAGGCGCGTAGCGGAGCCGCTACCGTGGAGCGCCACAGTCGCTCACTTTGTGAGGAGTCCGTGGATGAGCCGCCTCGTTGTGCCGGTTCATTCACGTGAACGTTCCGCTTCGTTCCAAACGTCATAAAATTTAGAAAGAAAAGAAAAAAAAAAGACCACCGTCACGCACCGAGTAAATACAAATGCTTCTCAATGAATCATAATATTAACAAAAACATAATTTATTTCAGTACGCAGATTCATCAACTCAAACTCAACGTGTCGATTCATTGCATATGTACACGATATATTGGTGACGGTATAGTTCAGGCAGTCACCAATGTTCAGTGTGGCCGATGAAAACACAAAGTTCTCGATTTCAACATGACAAAAGACCAACGATAACAGGAATTTAACTCAGAAGTGTTACGTCACGGTCATGCCGTGGTCCGCGTAGTAACTGTGAGGATTGGTGGCATGATAGAACAGTACAGCCAGGGCCGGATTATCCAAAAGGGCCAGTGGCCCAGTGCCCAGGGACACCAACCATCGGGGGGCACCACATGACACATGCTTTAAAAATATATTTTTCAGAAATTGTTATATTATTTACTTGAAATTAAAGACCATGCATTATTCGTTTTGTGAACACTGATGTCACAATAATAATAAATGATAAATAAATCAAGATTAGGCTACATGATCTGTCACTCCCCCTCCCCAATCTGTCGTAGTTGAGTTGGTCCACAAGTACGTGCAAATGTATCGTCTTTTTTAACGCTACAGAAAATTAACCCATCACAGAAATCCCCTTGATTATGTCTGATGTTTTTGACCGGTTTTTGAGGTATAGTGCCCAGGGGCACCACATTGTCTTAACACGGGCCTGAGTACAGCAGACACCAGACACCCACAAAAGGCCGACGCAGATGCTGTTGTTCACAGAAAGCCACGCGCAAGCCTTGCAAATGGCAAAGTTTAGTGGAAGGAAAAGCTGTAAAAGAAAACACGCACAAGCAACAGGGATAACTCCAGCCTTAATGCGAATGAAAGGCAACTAAGGAGTTGGACTGGATCATAAGCAAGAGCTTTAAGAACACAGACAGACAAATTCAGGGCATAGAGCACAGTGATCGGTGCATGAGCAGTAGAATTGAACAAACTGATGTTTGAAGGGGTTGGCAGCTGATTTTTTTTTTTAGTCTCCCACATTTGTTCCCCTCAGTTTTAAGACATAATCAAGCAACCATGGACTACAGCTGTCCGTCTCATCAGTTGTGTGAAGTCCCTCCTGAGCCACAAGTGTAGTCCCAAGAGAAGAAAAATCCCAAATCCTCTTTTCAGATTCAAGTATCCATTTGAAACTTTAAATTCCAGAGTCTGGAGGAAGAGTGGAGAGGTTGCTTCAGGTTTGGTTTTTAAGTTTTCAGTCAGTGATGATTTTGGGGAACCAGGTCGTCTACTGGCGTTGGTCAACCGTTTTATCAAGTCCAATCCCAGTGCTTCTGTCTCCCACGACATCTGTTTGCAGTTCATCCGTCGTCCTGCTGGCAAGCTCCATTGAGATGCTGCTTTTATTTTCCGTCAGCATGTGGAACCTGCTCACACTGCCAAAAGTTAGAAACCAAAGCCTCTAGTGGGGTTAAAACACAACTGTTAGGGGGATATTTCTCCTCTAAAATATACCTTATGTCGATACTTCTGTAAACTAGATACTTGTGAACATGATGCATACGGCACATTGATCTCCTGTTAGTTTGCAAGAAACTTGGCGGCAGTAGGGGACGTGTTTGCCCTTTAAAGGGCTTTATATGAATATATTTAAAGACTGCTACATCGCCTATTTCTCTTGGACGTGCTAAATAATTACGTTTAATATTGACAATGCCCTCTTGTGAGTATTAATAAATGACAGAGGACTAAATATAGTGGTAACTTTAATATACATATCAAATTATTAACGCTTGGAGAATTACTCGTACATATAGTAGCCACACATGGCTACTATGTGTGCATACCTGTACATTTATAAATATCAAAACTTGACATAACTTATACAGAAGTTAGGGGCGATTTACAATAAAGAGTAAGAGGAGTCGAGTTGAGCCAAAACATCCGGATCTCGAAAAAGAGCCGGAATTCCCTTCACTACCGCCGGGCTCCGTAGTACTCCAGAACACGGTGCGTTCAGGGACTTCACCGCAGTTCTGACAACTCAACTTCCAAATTACACCACACATTAAACCGCAGGGTCTCAGCTGGGAAGGAAAAGGGGAATCTATAAAAACCCAAAATAGGAAAATATAAATGATATAAACACTTACAAAATAGACTAACCTGTAGATAAAATCAAGGGGAAAATAATCTAATATTGTATTCAATAATAATGATCCAGCTTGTAACCTACCTGCTTCAGCCCCCTGCGAGGATAAGCGGGTACAGAGTTATTTTGAGATTTTTTTTTCACAATTTTTTTTAACGAAAATTGCTCAAATAAACTCAAAATTGAGTTACATGATCTAAAAAAAAGGCGTGTTATTTTATGTGATACTTTATGTTAAGCTTTGGTAGCAATTTTAGGATTTTTACGACAGCCTTGCCCTTTGAAGTAAGCTGCCCTGTCTTTTAGTCAATTGCATATATATATATATATATATATATATATATATATATATATATATATATATATATCAAATTAGTGTTGATGATATTCCCTTCTGACAGAAATGTGGAAGCTCTACATATTTTTAGATAAGCTTACGTCTTGTTCAAATGCAACGGTACTGTACCAGCAACTCCCCTTTTTCTTCTCTAGTGTGAATCCTCTCGGAATAAAATTTTATTCATCCCTGAGGCGAAATTCCACTGTGAGAAACTCAACTTTAACAAACTAAATAAAAACAGCTCATCTGGAATACAGCACAAAGAAAGTTTAGAACAATAAAAGTTAAAGTCACATTATTGATCTCTCTGTGTAGCTCCCTGTGCACGTGCATGTGTGCTTGTACGCATTAAGAATAAATAAGCATCTGGAAAGAAGTTGTATTTTTTTATTTATTTTTTTTGCTGACTTTAGGTGAACAACCAGAAATTCCCATAACCCGTGAAGGCAGCAGCCTTTCCACTCTCCATTGTGGCGTAGGATTTCATCCTTGGCGCTTCCAGGAGGTCCATCCTGATCTATTTATTGTTAAAGAAAAACCCCTTTCTGTCTTCAGTGCAACTGTGGACATCCAGACACACGATCCAGCAACTCTTCCCAAATAAAATCACCAATCAGGGGTGAACTTTATACATATTTTATAGTTTTGTTATTTCTGACTCAGGATTACGCTGTAATAAACACAAGAATTAGACGTAAAACTGACTGTTTTCTCTGTTTATAATCGCCTCTACAGTCCTGCTACTCAGTGAAATCTACGGTCCTCTCTTTTCTATGAAATCTAACACATTAGAAAGAAAAACGAATTAAACTCCCCACAGATCCGAATAAATATTTTAAAAATACCCCAAACGGGTTCCATCTTCGTGCTGCACGCTTATGCAGTATGCATGCTGTTATGCAATATGCATCCAAAAGTAACCTTGTGCAGCAGGGCAGACGCAAAGTAACAGTCAGGCGCCCCCTGCTGTTCAGCTCTCTTACTGCCATCCGGGGGAAATAGTTGCTTTTTATAAAGGTCCAGTCACATTTTTGTGTCAAAAATATATACTTTCCTTGCCTTTAAGATCAAGAAAAAATTCAATGCTTTATTTTTTTCCCTTTTAATACTGTTTAAATATAAAAACAAAACTTTGTTATTATCGCTGAAGAGACACTAGTACAGTTGTTAGCCTTTAAGTGGATAGATGGATGTTCAACTAATAAATGGATAGATGAAAAAGTGGTGGCGATAATGGACGTAGGGGCAGATAGATGGCAACGATTAAATATAACAATACGATACTAATTATTGGGTGAATGGATATAGATATATATATATATATATATATATATATATATATATATATATATATATATATATATATATATATATATATATATATATATATATATATATATATATATATATAGTCTGTTTGAAAAGGTTTACCTGAACATGTTTCCAATATGCGTGAAGAAGAAAAATAACCACAGAAAGAGCCTCGCTATATTAAGAAGTTGATTTTATGAACATGAATACATGTCATTACAAAGACGTTAATACATGAAACTCTACTTTTTTGTTCTTTTTGGCAAAAAATAAAAGAGATTACCTTTACTTCAATTAAAAGAAGAAGAAGAAAAAAAAAATTAAAAGCATTTTGGTCCGGTATATGAAGCTGTGAAGGTTTTTATACATATCTCATGTTGAAATTTTGTTCTGTTTTTTTTTTTCTTTGAAATTCGCTTTTTTACATTCAGTAGCATCTCCTTTTAGCCCTATAAGCGCATGCAGCCTGAGAGTGAAAAACACTGATCATCACTGATCGATAATTTTGACCAAAGATTATTTAAAAAAAAAAAAAAGTGACACACACACACACACACACACACACACACACACACTCGTCTTGGGTTGAGACGCTAATTCACATGCATCAGGAGGTCGTTAAGGCTGTTAAAAAATTATTTGCAGGGACTCGCGACGACAAGTCAAAGTCTCCGTCTCTCCAGGTGAGATTCAGAAGTTTTAAAGCAGAGGACGTCCTTACCGGTGGGCTGTTTTTGCTGGGGGTGGTGCATTTCTTTTCTTTCTTTCTTTCTTTCTTTTTTTTTTTGCACTTATAAGCAGGAGATGAAAGCACAGTAGCAGCAGCAGCAACATGTATGCGCGTGATATAGTTTGTGGGTAAAATTAAAGAGGCATTGTTCTCTCGTGACTCCCACAGAGCCCTGAGGTTGCGTCTAATGTCACAGAAAAAAAAAAACACACACCCTATGACACACACACATGGATTCATTATTTCATTCGCACCTTTTTCTGTTCTTTTTCTGTCCTCCACAAACACGTAAACACAGACACGGGGGGGGGGGGGGGGGGGGAGGCAGGGAGGGATGGAGGAGGGTCCGACCCTCCCTGACCGGGTGAAAAATACTCCAGAGGCTTTGAAATGGCAGCAGCTCCTCAGGTTCACGCCTCCCTCAGTTCCCAGAGAAGTGAGGAGAGGCACTGGAGGAGGAGGAGGAGGTGGAGAAGAAACGGAGGGCGTGCGGGGGGGATCAGATGAAAGGATTTTTCGACGTCCCCCGACTGGGGTAGACATTCCCCTGCAGAATCGGAGAGAAAAGGGTGAGAAACCGCAGGAACCGCGCACCTCCCAAAGTTCTCACACACACTCTGCACCGGAGAGGCCGGATTTTCCAACTCGCTCCCCGGGCAGCAAACTCACCGTGAAAGGGTTCACAGACAGGGGCCGGGGGACTTTGGGCTGAGAGTCAGGCTCGGGGAATGAGGCGAAACCTGTGACAAAAGACAAAAAAAAACAAAACAAAAAAAAAAAAAACACGTGTTGGGTGGCGCAAATACAGAACGCTGCGTTTAGATAGCGGCCGTGTCAGTGGGGGTCCGGCGGTCGCTGGTTGGCCAACGACAAAAGACTTAGTGGAGCGAGCATGAATGTATTCTGGTGGGCTCTACGGTGAACTCATCCACATTTTGTCACTTTTTTTTTTTTTTTTTTTTGGCGGGGACTTTGTGACAGACCAACAAAAAGCAGGGGATAGCTGTCATTCTTTAACCCCCAGCAGCAGCCACGGCAGCAGCCATTTTTACTCCTGGGCACGACCAGACGCTCCATCCTCCATGCATGTCTTCGTGTTCCCTTCTCAAGCACACTGGCAAAAAGCACATGGACGCTTTCAGTTTTACAATACGAATGCACTCAAATATCAGCGGCCCACTCACAAGACACTAATGGCCCAAAACTGGTCCAGGGCCCGGTGGTGGGGAGCCCTGCATTGGAAGTTCTCATAAGGCCCATTCATACCCTACGTGTGACCTACACGTCCGTATTTCTGTCCGTACGTTCTATCCGTTGACTCCTTCATACCTCCGTCCGTTGAGGTGCGCAATAACCAATATTTCCTCTAGGTGGCAGTGCTGGGCGCCAATAATTCGTCATTGATCAAACATGGCGACGGTCTAAGACCTGATTTTGTATATTTGCTGGTTTAAAGCCCAGAATTATAACCTTCTTCGTGATTTTGTTGACATTTTGTACTACAAACTCAATAGCGCCCCCACCTTTTCTGGTAGTATTGCCCCATATTGATCCGTTTCGTCCGTAATCGTAAGCTCCCAATTTTCGTGTCAAAATACGGACGAAATCCACGGTTAGAACGTATGAAACACTCCACACGTATCCGTATCCGTCTTTTACGTGAGTTATGAATGGGCCTTTAGACCTGACACTGAGGATCACTTTCCAGCAGGGCAACTAGAACGGCCTAGTCAAAGTCCAGACCTAAATCGGCTGACTTGATATTTACACTCGGTTGAACATTTTTCCAGACTGGATATGTGGACATGGCTGAATGATGCGCATTAACACGTTGGACTGGACCAAAATCCGGCTGCACGGAGGCTTCGACACCAAATTGACCCAAATAAAAGGCCTAACCAAAGTGCATTCAGGAAGCTAGAGCAAGGTTTAAGTTCATCTATGTTCCCCTGAGGAACAATTCAGAACTTCATAAATAAACCAAAAATGATTCACCCCAGCGACAGATTTGGATTTAAAGTAATCTTTTAATCTGGCCAGCATGATCTGATCTAAATCTGTGGTAAAGAGCGAAAGATTAGGGTGATGGCAAGGAGGCTGTCCAAGCTTAAAGACTCAAAGCTGATTATGCTCGTATAATATAGCAAATTTATGCTTTTAATTGTGGGAAAATTGGATATTTATAACTTTTCGACATCATAGAACAACAGAGTTTTTTCTTGCAAATATGTGAAATTTATGCAACTATTTATTTTATTTTATTTAAAATGGCCCTAATACAATATCTTTTTTAGAGGGTTGGGGGATTATAATGAAAGAGTAATGATATTAGGTGTACAAGAATAAAGAACATTATGAAAATAAAGTCGTATACCACAATAAAGATATAATTTTACCAGAAAACAATAAAAATCACACAACCATCTAAACAATCGCTTCAATGCCCTGATAATTATAATAATTTGATTAGGGTTTTCATTAAATTACTGTTTTACTCTCGTAATTTCCAAACACAAAACAAGGTAATATTTTCAAGAACTTTTCTTTGCCTGGGAAATAAATTCATCATCTCCCTAAATAAAACACCTCTCAGCAAATAAGATGCAGGACTAGGACAAATAAAATCAATCTTACCATTGGTTTCTTGATTGGTGGCCGACTCGTGGTGAAATGCATTCTGGGTGGCGGGAGCCGGGAAGGAAGCGGACGGAGGGAAAACGGAGGTGGGCGAAGTGACAAACGCACCCGAGTCACCTGAAGGGAAGAGCCACCCAAATCAGACGCACAAGATATTATTATTATTATTATTATTATTATTAATTTATTTATTTATTTTAATTTTTTCAGCTGGTATCAGGTGAGGAGGGGACGTCAGAGAGCTGCTTTCACTTTTCGTTTCTATGCTGAACGGAGAAGCAACAGGAGTGTGAAGATGCTAAGATAAAGTCATTTTCACTCATTACTATTATTTTCACTTGATGCTTCCAATTTAGGATTATTTTTTTCTCTAAATGTATAGTTATCCTGCCTGTTTTAAGTTTCATGTAACAAACCTACATCTAGCTGGATCTTAACAGGTGGAGTGGACTAACGGCACACAGTGGAGTGGAAATGCTTTAAAGCAGCACTAATTTCTTCATAGATTGCCTCTAAGCAGCCAGACTGTCAGTTTTCACGTCTTTTTTTTTTTTTTTTTTTTTTTTTTTACTGACAAAACGAGGCTTACCTCCTGAGGCGCTGCTGAAAGGGTTACTGGGGGAGAGGGCAACAGGCTGCTGGGAAGCCGACCCGGCGATGGAGCTGAATGGGTTGGGGAAATCTGAGACGCACCAGGAGAACAGGAGGAGGAAGTGGGGGGGAGAAGAAGACAGGGAGATAATTAACCATGCGCTGGGTTAACAGGGCAGATTCCTGCCATTCAGACTGAGTCTAATGAGCGGCGCTGGGCGGCTCCTTTAAGAGGAAAAGGGGGTGAATGTAGATGCACCGCAGCCCGGCGGGTAGGGAAGGGATCGATGGAGCTTGTGGTCTGTACTCACTTCCAAAAGATTGGGAGCTGGAAACGGCATCGACTCCAGGGGAGCTGGGGGCAGAAAAAAAAAAAAAAAAAAAAAAACAAGCCCTATGAATCGAGTCTGACCTTTAAAAAGGGCTCGGCGTATTACATCATGTTAATATAAAGCTGTTTTCCTATCCATACCTGGCAGGAGTGGAGCTGGACGAGAGCCTGCTGCCAAAGATAGAGCTGTACTGTGGGGGACCACTAGCTGGAGCTGCAGGCAAGCATTTCACAGAAAATAAAATAAAAAAAAATGCAACATTACATGACCCCAGGCCTGTAATTAACCCTAAATTAATAGATCAAGTGCTACGATTACCTTAAGATGCCAGTAAAAGTCTGACAAAGTGCTCAAGCTGTGGTGTAAGTCATCGGGGAAGACAAGAATTAACCAAAAAAAATAAAAAAAATAATAATAATAACTTCTGTGTTCTGCCTGATATAGATCAAATTGAGCTGGAGCAGAAAATCAATAACCACCTCCCCTGCCGGGCAGAGGAGGCTGTGATGGAGCTGGAAAACAACAACAAGGCTTCTTGTGGGAAGCCCCAGGGCTCCTCACATGCCCCACATCCATTAAAGCAGCCAGCTTGGTATTTAGATACGCAGAGCCGATCACTTTAAAACCAGCCAACGGGGTCCTTAGACCCCAACCGTGTGGGATCTGGAGTAAGACACAATGAGCAGAAATCAGCTGCTTACTAAGTCTTGGCTTTTGGAGTGTAACAGCATTACGCAACCGAGCTGGGTTGGCCACGAAAATCTGGATCACATAGGCTGCCCCTGTTTCAGAGTCCTGATCAAAACACCGTATTACCCAGAATTACTACGGCCACACCCTGCCCGATTACTACAAGAACCGCTAGATTGAGAAATGACCTAAACAGGACGTCTCTGGCAACATCAAGTGGGGTAAACGTTCACAAAAAGCCACACGTATTTCCCCCAGTCTAAGAAAATAATCCAGGATTTAATCTATCCATCAGTCAGTAAAGTTTCAGTAAATCATTTCGAAGACTTTGGGACTCCAGTGAGCCACAGTGAGCGTCCGTAAAATGAGAAAACATGGGGCAGTAGTGAACCCGGGGGTCACAAGAGAATCCAGAACCACGTCTAAAGCTCTGCAGGCGTCAGAGTTCATGATTGGACAATCAGAAAGAGACGGGGACAAAAAGGGGCATCCAGGAGAGTAAAGCTAACTCTGCATGATTAGCATCACACTGACAGTCAAACATGGGGGTGGTGGTGTGATGGTCCGGTGTCGCTTTGCTGCTGAAGGACAATAGCAAGTCCTCCTCCGAACGGCTGACAACCTCCTCGCCTTTAGAATCCGCCTTAAAATGTGATTGAGATGCCGTGATAAAAACTAAAACAGACTGCTCATGCTCGAAATCCCTCCCGTTTGGCCGAATTAAAACAATTCTGCCAAGAGGAGTGAGCCGATATTCCTCCTTGGTGGTTTTAAACACTTGTTTCCAGTCATTGCAAATGTTGGATGGCAGCTGTTGCAGCCAAGGGTACAACCTGTTGTTAGGTTTGGGACTAATTACCTTTACCACAGGTTGGTTTGCATAGCTTTTTTTCCCCCTTAATAAATGAAGCAAAATTAAATATTATAGTCATTTTCAAAATGTATTCAAAATAAACAAATGTTTATTTATTTATATATATATATATATATATATATATATATATATATATATTAACCTTTATGTGTTTTTGCTGCTGGTAGACCTGAATGTCCCACTGTGGGACAATAAAGGATATTTCTAAATTATATACGTTTGGGGTCTGTATATTAGCCGTAAAAGGAGTCAGAATCCTTTGCGGATTCTCTAAAGTAGCCTCGATCAATAGTACCGAGGCTTTTAAAGGGTTATGCAACACTTTTCTTTGGACTTTGGCCTCCTGATGTGAACTGTTCCCCCGTATTTGTTTTTTTAGGATTACAAAACACTGAGTGACAAACACTGGTTACCTGCAGCCAGAGATGTTTCCGAAAAGACACAGTCGAGCTGCGACAGGGCAGCGTACTTGTCCTGGTTGCTGGAGGTGCTGACCGGCGGTGTCGTCTGGCTGACGCTGACTGGCTGCTGCTGCTGCTGCTGTGGCTGGGACAAAGACTGGGGAAGGGACTGCTGCTGAGGATGGCTCAGACCTCCAAAGTCCACACTTAGAGACTTTGGGAAGGCTCTGAAGGGCCCTGTAACCCCTGAGACTGACACCGTACGACCTGGGAGGGAGGAGACAAGAGCCAATGATGGTGAACGCCAACCTTTGGTAATCTCAAACAACAGGATGACCACACATCAAAATAACCTAAATACACACAGTCATGGGAAAAATAACGTTTTCATGACTGTCACTGGAAAAACTACGTACACCCGTGCAGCTTAAATATTAAAAATAGGACTTATATGACAATCTTTTTTTCATTGTCGTCTTCATTGCTTAATGTCACCTTGTGAAGTATTTGCATTTTTTTTTTCTAACCCCTGCGGCTTCCTTTTTTTGATACCTTCCTTTACACTGATATGCTCTCAGCTCGTTGTGCAGAAGGTCCAAGCAGAAGCAAATAATCTCACGCTAAATTGACATTTTCACGCTGTGAAGATAGCCGTCTGCTTCGGCTTGGCGCGCGGGGAATGCAGCACAAAAACGGTTATCAGTTTTAACTAAAATGAAAACGTGCAGCAGAAAGCACAACAGGAACTTTTAAAAAAGCAACGGCTAGAGTCTAAGAATAACCTGCACGTAGCGGCCAGCAGCAGTTAGCCACAAAGCATGCTGGTATCAGCTGCTGCTTGCAAGAGGGACCAAAATCTCCCCCCCCGCCCCCCCCACCCCGCTGTCAGCTGATGAGCCAGAGACAGAGACCAGACTTGACCTGATTCAGATAATCCACTGATACAAGCCAAGCGGCACTCATGCTGCATGTTTCCAGGCTGCGATGTCGTCTCTAAAATGTGTTTTGCGACGCTTCACCTCGGCCCTATCTCTGCAGGCATACCTGAACTTCTAAGAATACTCGCTCGGAACGGGATTACAGCTGCGCCCCACATAGTTTTTCCGAGTGCCTCGACACCAACGTGCTGCGAAACATCAGCGGGCCTTGTGCTGACGAAGGCTGCAGCGGCAGGAGACACGGCCCAAAAATAGCCCCGCTTTAAAACTTGCTCTATTCCCTCGGTGGGAACTGTGAGCGAACGCGTCTCCTTGACCCTCGCGGCCCTCAGACCTAAGCTGTGAAGCGACAAACCTGACTGATGAAGAAAATGACTGACCCCAATTTCAGTCGGCGACGCTCAGCAGCCGTGATTTAGATAGCTAAAAAGGAGCGAGTACGTTAAAGCTCTTCTGCTGTTTCATATAGTGTCTTAGAAAAAGCAGCACAGGAACCTCTCTAAAGTCTGTCTGTACAACCACAAACTGATGCAATCTGCAGGGAGTATATTCGATAAACCAACGTAAAATGGAAAACTATCTTGAAGTGGAAGTTAAATGACGCATGGTTTTCAAATTGGTTTAAAAAAACTAAATCTGAAAAGTGTGTTGTGCGTTTGTATTCTGCCCCCGTTGGGTCTGATGCGTCTGAATAAAAAAAAAAATAGCACCGAAAAGTGGTTTAATAAAATAATTTTCCTTCTACTTGGTATTTAGCCACCACTTTCTGCTGGTTTGTCACATAACATCCCGAGAAAATACATTAAACTTTGTAGTTGTAATGTGGCAAAATCTTAAAACAAGAGGTTTTAATAGTTTTGTTAATGTACATGCATGATGTAAGGCACGGCAAGCACCGACACATAGGCCTATCTATTATGAATGATACAGAGTGGAAGCACTTATCGATTCCAGCCATTCAGCACAAACTGGAAAAAGCATTAAGTCTTACCTAAAGTGAAGTGGTTTTTGAACGAGCTACTGGCTATGAGGTAGAAGGAAAGTGCAGAGAAACAGCAGATAGACACAGAGAGGGGAAAAGAGACAGGAAAACGTCACTCATGTCAGATCACGCCATCTTCCCCGCTGCTTCCTGACGACTTCTGGTTTTAAGATGCATAAAAAAGCTAACCATGAACAAAAAAAATCAAAAGATAGCATACACTGTGTCCCCAGACAGTACTGCTATGTTCAAGATGTTCACTCATTTACTATGTTATGTTATATTATGGTATATATTAAGTTTAGTACTTTAACTGCAGACACCTTGTAACTAACATAAAATACCATGACACTGGCAGTACATTTTAAGACACAACGTTAAACGTCACACTTTTGCATTAGCTCAAAACCGTAGAAGCTGCGGCTTTTCGAAATCTCCGTATTTAGCTATAAGAAGCTTAAACATTTTCTATACCAAATAACTTTTTTCAGGACCCGTTCTTACAGAAGCAACAGCTTAGTTGAAATGCAGCTTGGTTTTTATGTTGTAATTTGCTACAATAGGCTATTTACAGCCGAGGCCTCAGATCACAGATTTGGCACGCACTTTTTAAAAAAAAAAAAAGCTTTAAAATCTTCTGACCTTGGGGGACAAGGAGACGGGCTGCTCAACATGTGATATATGGAGGGAACTCGTGTGCTCGGGCCTTATCAAAAAGTCCAGAAAAAGCATCTGAATTTCACAGTGAATTCGTTTTGCATTAGCATGCTAGCAGCAGCGTTAGCTACCATGCTAATGTTAATGTTGCCAACCTTACAAAATATAAACACATTTACTGTCTATAGACAACACACATATTTCAAAGTCAGAAACATCACAAATCTAATATTTAAATAGCTTACATACTAAACCTTACTTTAATTAAGTAACATTAATTTGCCAACGTGCTAAAGCAATGCTAGTCAATACTTGCAGTTTGCTAAACTTGGCAATATGAACGTTAACATTGGCATTAGCTGACAGGCTAATGTTGATGTTATTGCTGGTCTGTTGCAAAAAAGAAAATACACAGGAGTTTATGGTTTGTGCAAAAGTTCAGAGGAACACTTTTTTACAGTAAATGAGTGAACACTTATCTATGTTTTCACGCGTTCAATCACAGAAAAGAAATCCCACCTCGCAAATATCCCATCGATTTAACACTGTTACACTTACTGTACAAAAACCAGTAAGGGTGAATACTTTTTTTTATGACAGTAAAGCCTAATTTAACGCCATACATTTTCTAGAGAAGAAGGAAACCAAAGCCCACCTGAGGGTCGTGGTAGGGCGGGGAATGAGGGGCCGTGGCTCTGACCCCCCAGCGCTGACGACAGGGAGCCGGGTCGCTGTCTCTCTATGCCACACAGTGTGGAATCTGGATCACAGAAAAAAACAAAAAACATGCGATACAACCTCATCCCACCAACATCTAATCCACCAAAAGGAGGATCAACGGCTGACCTTTCAGAGGGGGATCTCGAAAGCTCTGTGAGCGCGAAGGTCTGGCCGTGAAGGCGTCGGTCCGGATGTCGGCGGGCGAGATGGTGGGAGCTCGGTCCCATGACGGCAGCTGGGACTGAGACTGGAGGACAGGAGATAAAAGAGGTAAAGGGAATAAGGGATTGAAACGAAAAAGACAGACGGGGTTATTCTGTTTCATCATTTCTCAATAATTGATACGCAGAGCCTTTTGAAGTCGACTCTACCTGGCCCTCCGACTGCCCAATCTATCAGCCTCTCTGCTGCAGATGAATTCAGGTCATCTTTTTACCTGCTGTTCTCTTTTCTTTTCTGCTTCTCTCTGAATAAGCTGCCTCCTTTCATTTCCTCTTTTCAATGTGTCTTTCACTTCTGCGCTGCCTTTCTGTCATCGATTCCCCACAGCCATCTCCATCCACTTAATGTGTTTCTCGATTCTTACCAGCGGCCTTGCAGATCTGGCATTAGGGGGCAAATTATGGGAGGGGCCCTGGCTCGATAATGGACCGTGGGAGGAGGGCACGGCCTGGACGTTGGGACTCCAGGGACCCTCCATGTCCCTCCGGTTCTTGCTTTTGGAAAAATGCCTGTAAAAATGACAGGGCAAAAAGTCAGTTTGTGTCACTAAATGGTCTCGTGCGAAGCTTAGCTACAACCTTACATTACGATTTAGAGAACACTAACAACCAAAGTACAGAACAAAAGCAGCTTTATTTCAGAGGCACAAAACTGAATGTAAAACTCAGCCCTGGAAACTGCTCATTTAGCATCAGCTTAAAATTCACACATATCTGCCACATAATTACAGGCCAGCAAATTTTCAACAAATTTTCCTTGAACATAAACTGAAAATATTCCCTAAAGGGCAAAAAAAAATCATCTTATTTAAGAGTAAGAAAACAACCTTTTCCTCCCTTCTTAACAGGAATGTGAACTTATTGGCAACACAAAAAAGAAGGGTGGACATACAACGCTATAAAGATCTATGCAGGAAACATGGATGAGCTCCTGGGAAGTAAACACCTGTACGAAGCACAGATGTCTCCTTCTCCATCCAAACAGTCCCTCCGCTTAAAATATTGCTTTATTAATCTTAACAAAAATGTATTGATGTCTTAGATTTACGCAGAGCAACAACCCAAACCTGAGAGATGAGAACACACCCCAGTTTATCCCATGGATAATACAAAGCAGGGAGTAAACAGCCAGACCATGGCAACAACTGCAGCTTTTGGTTGAGCACATAAAGTTTAACACGCAGGAAAATGCTCTCTTTTACAGATGAGGATTTCTAGCTGCACTGTTGGTTTCCTCTGTGTCTGAACCAAATAAAGAAACAAACATTTGCCTGCTGCGGACATCTTAGTATTTGATCATCAGATAGGGAACCTATGTTTCCGGCTTTAAAAGAGAACATTATCTGCAATTTAAAAAAAAAACACAAAGAGCATTGACGAAATAGCACGATTTTTAACAATTTCCTCTAGCTTTTTCCATGCAGATAACCAGTGGTGGAGAAAGTACTCATACAATGTACTTAAGTAAAAGTACAAATACACAGACAAAAATTTACTCAAGTAAAAGTCAAAGTACCACATTATTATTTTACTTAAGTAAAAGTAAGAAAGTACAAGCTTTTAAAACTACTTAAGTATTAAAAGTAAAAGTACTTGCCAACCATAATACCTAACTGCTTATATAATGTCATTAAGTGTACCTATCGTATTTAGTTTTAATAAATCAGTAATGTACCATTTTAATGAGCAATGCTGCAGATAAAGCATGTTTTTATTGTGTTTACCCCCTGTGACAGTTTAGATTTAGATATTTTATGTTATGCATCAGAATTCTGCTCTCTCCATTGGATACTTTCAAACTAATGAACAAATCAAAAAACCGAAATGCGTCTTGGATGTAACGAGTAACGAAACGCTGTATAGAAATGCAGTGAAGTAGAAAGTACAGATACTTACTGTTAAATGTAGTGGAGTAAAAGTAGAAAGTATCCATTATTAAATCTACTTAAGTAAAGTACAGATACACTGAAATTGTACTTAAGTACAGTAACGAAGTACTTGTACTTCGTTACTTGTACTTCGTTACTTCCCACCACTGCAGATAACTTACTTAATATCAGGTTAATAAGACAATCATCACACCAGGCAAATGCTTCATCTACCCCTGTGCCTCTGAAACGGCCAGGTATTTTAAAAGTCGTGCAGAACTCTCACCATTTTTTCTTCTCGTATTTGTCCTGAAGAAACTCTTTGAACTTCTGAGGATCCTTCAAGTCGGGGCAGCCGTCGGCCTTCGGGTCAAACACGCACAGCCAGGTTCTTCGACCGACCTCAACACACAGACACAGATTTCAAATGTAAAACAAAAACCACACAGGGCAGCGTTAGATTTAACTGAGGAGGGACGGTTATTTTCTAAATGCTGGAGTTCAAGATCATACCATAGCCCCCATTCATTTTAGACATTTAATGACATAGAAGTCTTAGAAAAACAAAACAAAAAAAGATTTTCTCATCAGTGATTCATCTGGCGCAAGAGTCAGAGTCGGGCGAACAACACTGCCCTGTGAGTCATGGCTGGCTAGATCACTCTGAGGGGATGATGACGAGAGCAATCTTGACCCCACACACCTCTGCTTCAGTGCACACGAAGCTCGGCTCGGAAGCACACACGGCTCTGGATTAACCACCCAGCGGATCAGTACGCGGTCATGCCGAAAGCCCGACATACTTCATTCATCATCTGTGTCGTGTAACCAATCCCTGTGGCTCCCACAGTCCACGCTGTGGGAGGACCTCTCCCTCCGTTTCTACTGGATCGTGTCTTTCCGCCGAAAATATGTTGCAGAATTATCAAAGCGTGATTATGCAAACTGACCTGGAGGATTAAAACACTTGTTAAATAGGCTGCACATAGGCTGTGGACTGTGGTCATTGCGTTCTAGCTGCAGCTCCACAGACGAGATTTACAGCTGATAAATAAATAAACCCCATAGCTGAATTACACTAAACAAATAAATACATTTTGCTTGGTGATTGATTGATTGGTGCAAAGATGCACTAAGCAAGACTTTCCTGGCCAATGCAGGTGTCTGGCGAGTTGACTGACGCATCTCTAATATAAGTGTGTAAATGACTGATAACATTATAAAATGATTCATTCAATCTAAAGTTTTCCTTAAGTGTAAACATTGCTGCATACATTTCTGTGCCAACAGCCTCCTGACTTTATTAATTATCCACGCTGGGGCACCAGTGAGCAGCCCAGCGCTGCGGCGGCTGTGCAGACAGAGAAGGATTGTATAACAGCTTCCTGTCAATCACACAGAAACTGACACATCTCAACGGACAGTCTGTGGTGCACTGCCAGTCCTCTGGGGTCTCGCTGTGTGTGCAGCGGAGCAGATCTGTAAACACGATCGCTACGAGACACCCGAAAGGTCCCCGGCTCCAGGCTCTCACAGAAAAAACATGGCGGCTATAGAGCTTCAGCAAGCTAAATCTGACACGACATCGCATCAATGTTTGGTTGTTCTGCCGCTGATTTTACTGCCGCCGGCAGTGATTGATAAGGTCGAGCTGTTCTTTGAAGCGTTATTAGGAAACAAAGATTTGCTGATCAATCTGCTGGATTTAGAAATTCTTGTACATGTTGACATTGGACTCCTAAATGTTGGCCCCTAGTTGAGCTCTTTGTGTTTTAAAAAAAATGGTCACATCCAGTCACCTGCTGAGCAATCAGTGCATTTCCAATAAAAAATAACCCTCACATCGCTTTCATAAACAGCTGCTGGACTGGTTGTTGTTTCAGCATTCCCAATTATGCAAAACATGCAGTAATGATATGAAAATAAAACCCCGTATTTTCCAAAGAGGGGTAATCGGACACTCTTAAATTGCATGAGTTTTGTGGGATTAAAATAACTCATCCATTTTGGGTCTTTACACAACATGCACTCATCAGCAGCATCGTTTGTCTAGAAAGCCCAGCTTACAGAACTGGTTTAATGGAGGACCTAAAGCAACGTTTCATATTCTACAAAAAGAATGTTTTACAAAACATCCATCGACTGTTTTTCCCTTATCCAAAATCTGATGAGAGGGGCAACAGGTCCAGGAGTGAAATCCAGTCATCCCGCTCCCCAGAAACCAACTGCAGCTCATTCTGGAGGCGTCCCACACACAGAGGGCATATACAGGTCCTCCAGAGAGTTCTGGGTGAATCCCGACGAATAATAAAATAAAACAGCAACCTACTGGCTCCATCTGGCCAATAATCTGGTCGATAAAACAAGACCAAACTCAATTAAGAGGTGATCAGACATCAGCGCGTCACTTACCTCGTTGCCGTGGTTCTGGAGGAATTCCACTTCCTGTTGGGAGAACGTTGTCATGGAGATGGACTTGACTCTGTGGGGAGGGTTGAGGCCTCTCCTGGGATGCAGAGGAGAGACGGAAAAGTAACAAAAATATATATATATATATATATATATATATATATATATATATATATATATATATATATATATATATATATATATATACAGATATAATGTCAAACAGGCAAACGGTGAGGGTTTGAAGTGAGCATACACGTCCGGGACAGTCTACAGGTGCATCGCAGTAAACTAGTAGGTTGTCAAAAAGTTGATTTCTCTCAGCAATTCTACCCAAAAAGCAAAAATCATAGATTTTTAATCGATCATTACACAGAGAATGGTGTGAAATGGTGCTGGACAGTCTAGTTATTTTTCCCTCCTTAGCCCTCCTTGGCCCCCAAAATACCGATTCCAGCCACAGCGCACACCTCAAACCACAGGTGTTCAAACTGTGGCGCGGGGGCCATTTCTGGCCCTTGGAATTATCTTCAGCGGCCCCCTGACTGCAGTTAAAAAAAAAAAAAAAAAAAAAAATCGCAGAAATTGTTCACCTTTTTTATTAAGCCAAACATCCTTTTTTCAGACCTACAATAATACGCAATTTTCTGATAGAATAATTCAATATTAAATTATTTTTGCATTTTTGAACGTTTGGACACCACTGCTTTAAACCCTTCAGTGAGATTTAATCCATGATCCTCCCAAAGCTAAGTACCTTCATCCTGCCCCACTTTTTTTTTCCTTCCACTAAACTTTCCATTGATACGCCTGGGATTAAACCTACCTGTATGACTTTTGCTTTTTGAATCTAGTCGCTGTAACAAACGAATTACCCAAAGACATTCTAATGAACCGAGAAGCACCTGTACTCAGATAAATAGCAGGTGGGAGGGGGAAAACATCTGACACTTTGGGAACGGACTTGTTTAAAAGGTGTCTCGGTGTGTAAAAGAGAGAGATAGAGAGCAAGGGGTGGGGGGGGGGGGGGGGGGAGCATATGTTTTCGGTAACCAGAGCCTCCTACTTTCTCCATGCTGGGGGACACAAAGTGGAACACTGCTGTGCGAGATTGCGCAATAACTAACAACCCGTCTTCCTGTGGAGTGCAGGGGACTGATCATGCAGGACAAACTGTGAAACTACACACACACGTTCACGCCCACATTTGAGGAGGATCCCGGAGAGGCAGAAGAGTGTGTCCAAACCTGCACCGTGGCGGTATTAAAGCTGGAAAATGACCAACTAGCGCCCTGTCGTTTTTATGAAGCTGCTGGGGAGGGGGACAGGCAGAAGGGGAGACATAGGCAGACACTGCGTAAATTAATGTGCGCACTCACATCACCACCACCATCATCATCATCATCATCATCCAGGGCTGCTGCACCAACACCCGCCTGTTAATGTTGGGCTGGAAGGGGGGGACCGGGAGAGGAAGGGGTAAAGGGGGGGGGGGGGGGCATAAAATAATACCCTGCTCTGCACATATGAGTCTGGGTGGTGCGCGGTGCAATCTCAGGCCTGGTTAGTTTTACTCCATCGCTCATGTCTGCGTCTGTTTAGTCCTGAGCGTGCAGCTCTGGCTCGGTTACTCACAGCATTCCGGAGCACGACGTGCAGACGAAGCTGCCCACCGTGATGTCGGTGTATGTCACCCCGGGCTGGTTGCACTCGAAGCAGTGCTTGTTTACCCCAGACTGGGCCAGCTCCCGGACCTTGCGGGAGCAGATCTCCTGGTTGTCCCGGTGCTTTCGGTTCGACATGGTTCTGTATGTGGCCGGTGCCTGCGGAGACAGGCTGGGAGCGGTGTGAGAACGCCTCCTTCCTCCCTCCTCCTCCTCCTCCTCCTCCTCCTCCTCCTCCTCCTGCTGGAGCCCCTCCGATCAGTGCGCGGAGCGCCTCACGCCCCGCATTATTGTAGAAAAGGCTTTTCTGCGGCTTCGCCCCGCAGCAAGGCTCCACACGCAGCGCAGGAGCGTCAAGTTGGCCAGAAGAGGCAGCGAAACGCGCCGGAAGCGCCGCAGATTTATTTCAGAATAAAACCCGACAACAGGTGGCGCTTTTAGCGCTCTTGTGCGTTAAAATATTTCTTAAAATATTTTTTGAAATGTTTTGCTCTCGTAATGATACAAAACAAGCTAAAATGGTGTTGAAATGTTTGCTACTTTTAAATCAATTTTTTAAAGATATTTAATTTTTTGAAAACTGTCATTAATTTACTATAACACACACTCATCCATAGCCTGATGCGCTTATCTTTGCCTGGTCGCAGCGGGGTGTGGTGCCAATCTCCAGCGGTCATTGGGAGGTCACTGGATCAGCCTTTCCCCACTTGAGGAGTAAAACAAAGATCAGATCAATCAATCCTGTCACTTTTGAGGATGCAGAGATCCTCATTCTTCAAGATTAGATTATGGCGATGCTCCTTTTTTTATCAGGGTTACCAAGGAAGACTCCTGGAGGCCTTCAGGATGCACAGAATACAACAATATAAATGTTTCCCCGGATCTGGAAGCTCTGCACTGGCTTCCAGCTGGAGGAGATCATAACATACTGCATTTAACATGGTATAAAATAGTAAAGGTATTGCGACTGTAGTTGTCCAAGCTGGTGATTCTATACTCTAGCACACCTGCTGCATCCACTTATTTTGGAGACAACCTGTGGGTGGGCGCGTTTTTTTTAACATCCGGTATCAAAACTATGGAACAATCTGCTAGATATCAGGCAGACCAGTGTTAGAAAGTCAAAATTCAAAAAGTCATTTGTTTAATAAAGTGTATGAGCTTTGAATTGTCACATTTCTGCCTCACTTATCATCAGTACTTTGCACCTTTACACTGATCGCTTCTTTTTATGTTAAGCCCTTTGAGTCAAAGTGCAATACAAATAAATTATTTATAAATTTTTACAGGCTGCATTGTGACAGTTGGTGCAGTTGGTTCTTGCAGCAAGAAGGTCTTGAGTTCGAATCCCGACCAGGGGTCTCTCTGCATGTATTTAGCGTGTTCTTCCTGTACATTCCTGGGTTCTCTCCGGGTACTCCAGCTTCCTCCTGAAGTCCAACACTACTGTTTAGTTAATTGGTCTCTCTAATTTGCCCTTAAGTGCTCGTGGTTCTTTGCTCTGTAACATTAAATGCATGAATTATTATTATGATTTTTAGGTCTATTACTTTGAAAATCCTACTGGATGTGAAGTAAGACATTGTTTCAGGCCTGGTTCTTGGACAGGCGCTCTGGGGATCTCCTCCTGTCAAAGACAAACAAGAACCTGTCGAGTAGCCAAGTTGTTGTTTTTTTCTAGGGGGGAAAAAAAATCTGTGGCGGCAAAGAGACTGTTTGCCCCCAGCTGATTGCGCTGTTTTGCTCTCTGAGTGCGCCACTTACGCACGAACACGTCCCAAAAATAGCGGCAGTCGCAGCGGCAGCGTGACAGTTGACGCCCCAGCGCGCTTTCAAAAGTGTGCTGGGGCGTTCAGACGCTTCACCTGAGGAACTGAAATTATGTGTGTGGTCACAGGACCAACAAACATCGTTGGTTCAAAATCAAAACAGGAGAGATGTCATGATGATTGTATAACGTTTTTAATATTAGTTTAGCCCATGGCGTTCAGAATTCCTTCTCACACATTAAAGATTGGTCCTGGAGTGAATTTATTTATTTACTCGTTTATGCAAGTATCCTAGCAACAGCAAAACTCTCTACGCCCTTTCCTGATCCCCGTTTCTTCTTCTGATGTAAGAAGAAGTGAGAGATTTTTTTTCCAGGGAAGATGATAGTTTCCTTCTGCGCGGGCGGTCCCTGAAGGCGTCACTGAACTTTTGATGTGCGACAGACAAAAATCCGAGATCACGAGAACATGTGCAACGAGAAGAAAGGCGTGATGCCAGAAAAACATTCAGTTACATTGTTTTCCGACGAGCCAAGTCCTGCAATGCCCGGCCCTGGTCAGCAGGGGGAGCCACGCCAACCAGATGAAGAGGTGCAGCGCCTTGGAAAAGGAGACTCACCCCCCTTGGAACAGCTCCACATGTTGTCAAATAACATTCCCAGCCCTTTGTCGTGTGATGCACCAACACGACGTAGTGCAGAACCGTGCAGAGGAGGGACATTTTATATCACTTTATTCGTTTTTTAACTTAAGTGTGTTCTTTGAGGGGACACCATCAGGTGTGTGGGCCTGCGAGAGCGAGCACATAAACCTGGTCGGTTTTGTTGCAGCTCAAAAGCGGGTTTGAGGCTTCGATGTCAGGCATTCATGCTTGTGGATGATCTCTGCAGTGCCGAGGAATCCAAAAGAGTGAGCTGCAGGGCCAGCATCCTTGGGAATCTCCTTCCTGCAGGCAGATAGGAGATATGATGTTTTTAGCTTTCGAGCCGTCGTCGACTGATAAGTGATATCAAGCTCAGTGGTTCCCATGCATAGATGCAGCTCAGAGAACAGGGATCTGTTTCCACTGTGCTCCACCGTGATGACCTAGCAAGCAGTGCTGGATTTGACATGAGTGGCACCTTGGGCGTGTCTCTCCCAGTCAAAGCTCAGCAAAAACAGTGTAATTCTGAACAAAACAGGTAAACTGGTCTTCCTATTCTCGGCAGCAAGCAGGGGGACTCAAGATGCAGGGATGCCGACTGCACATTTACCACACAAGTCTAACTGCCATAAAAAACTTTGTTTAATTTTTTTCATTAAATGCCTAATGTTATGAAAGTGAGGCTGAGGTACACGTATGCCAAGGGGTGTCCAAACCTTTAGTCAGAAGGGCCAAATTTGTCAAGTCAAAAGTACTCAAGGGCCAAAACAATGAATAGCAAAACTAAAATTACCAAAATACTATGTTGTGATTCTTTTTTATATGCGCTCCACAAAATATGAGCATGCAGTATTTTAATCAAGCCAGTTAGTCAGATCTTCTGTTGGAAATGGGTTGTGTAAATCATTTTAGATCCAAAACTTAAAGGGGACATGTCATGTATTTTGACCTTAAAAAGAAAAAAAACATATAAAAAAAAGATATTCAGGCTTAGGGTTACTTACTGTTTCTTTTCACACCTCCACTGGACATTGCTGACTCACTCAGTTATATATATATATATATATATATATATATATATATATATATATATATATATATATATATATATATATATATATATATACGCAGACGCCTCGAACACTGAATCGCATGTTGACGTTGCGCCATATTGGAAGGGGCACTGTGGGCATAGTCATTCATGTGCTGCATGGATTTGTAACAACCGACTCAGAGTACAAACCAGATATACTGATGTTACCTTTCACAGGTAAGAATGAACAAATACTTGGGTATTTTTTCATTGTAACATCATTATAATGTTGTAAATGTGTCTGTGGGCTCCATTGCTGCTCCTTGTTTACTCATTGCACGCATGCACAGTAGCGTACTTTCGGTCACGTGGTCTTGTTTTAGTAAATATACAGAAAGGTGCTTTGTTTACTAATGGATAGAGCAAAAGCCAAAAATGTAAAACACAGAAATAAAATATTATAAGGTAACAGAATAACAGAAAACCTTTGAATGCAAGTATGATGAGCTACTGGTGTAGAAATTCGTAAAGTCATAGTATGTGACTAGGTGTCTTTAAAATGATTTTTCAGTTTTGCCCCATCAGAAGATGGCTGTCCAGTTCAGTTCTTTGGGCTTGATTGACATGTTTGGCCTGATCTCAGCTGGATTTGGGTCAGTGTTTCTCTAAAAATGCAGGCTGTTTTTAGGCGATCTTAATAAATGAATTAAAAGTAGATTTTAATTCACCAAAGTCTGCATTTGAGTGAAAGTCATTGGATAGATCTGGTCCCATTTACTAATCAAAGAGAATGTAAAAAGTGTGCTTATTAAATGACAAATGCTTTGTGTTGTACCTAACATTTTCTGTTGTAAGGAGATTTTACCAAGTCTGTAACGATTAAAAATAAAAATACTCTAGTTTGGACAACCCTGATATATACCCATACATAACCAGAATTTAATAGGATTTTAACTATAAGTTTGAGAAGATTAAGAATACCAGCTTTTTGTTTTCACAAACAAACAGTTTAAGATTCGTTGTGTTTCAAGAATCTGTAATCATTGCAGAACAATTGGATCCAGGACTGAGCGGTCTAGATGACTTTTCTCAATCTTTATAAAAAAAAAAAAACGAAATAAAAAAAAACATCAAAATGCTCCTTTTTTCGGTTTTCATTAACAGAGCAGGGGATCCATAGATGTGTTTGAAAGAACCTGTGTCTGATCAAGAGCATCAGCATTTAGGGCTGGAAATCAAATGCAATGTGGATTTACTAAATAAATAAGTGCAAAAACATGAAATCAACCTTTAGTTTAGTGAAAAATAGGAATCTTAAAGCAGCCACCTGCGATAGAGTCCCGTGTTTTCCAGACAGTTCACAGCCATGCCCGCAACAGGCAACACAAAACTCCTTTTTTTTTTTCTTGTCCACCCCCTGGCAGAAAGTCGCCCTGGGTGGTGAGCCACATATCACCCTTTTTCCAGATGTTGATTTCTTTTTCTACCTACTGTAGAGTTGGACTCAGCAGGCGATTTTCTATTTCTGGCTGCAGCGGGCCTCCGTACTGGATGATTGCCTGTTGAGAGAGAACCTGTGAACAGGTTTTTGCACTTTAGCAGCAACACAACAGAGCAGCTCGCCAGACAAGAATCCCCACCCAGCTCAGTGAGCCTGTGAAGTTTAAAACACAAACACCAGATGCAGCAGGAGCCACACAGTTATAGTCCAGGGGAACCAGCAGCTCCTTTCTGGGTCTAGTTTTTGGACATTTCTAAGCTGTAAAGCGGGGAGGGGAGTCGCAGCAGAGAAGACGTGGCCTCCCCGTAGTCTAACCTGTCATTTTGCACCAATTCAAAACCATAATTTGCTCTGAGTAAGAAACACGGAAATGGAGATGAGTGCGATGGGGGGGGGGGTGGACCTTCTTTTGTGTGTGCGTTAAAAACAGAGTTTGTTCTCCTCCTCGCAGTCCTCGCCAGACACGCACTCAGCCAGGCGGCAGACCTGATTGGATCCCACTCATCTGGGAATATTAACGCTTTTCCTTCCCCCTAACACACTTTGCGACCTGGGTTAGTCATTTTTATTTTATTTTTTATTTATTTTATTTTTATTTTTTGCAGCATCATTCCCGAGGAAGCCGCGGGAGTCGCCCTTTCTCTCTCTCTCGCCTAATAAGATGGTCGTAACGCTGCAAACATCCGCCGCCTTCATTCAAAAGTGGTGACAAGTCGACTTCAGACACCGATGTGAGGCGGAAAAGACGAGCAGGACGTTTTCGTGAAGGGGAAGGAATACATTTCCCCCCCCCTCTTCGTTTTACTTTTTCTTCTTTTTTTTTTCCATTTTTCCTGCCCCCAACAATGAGCCGGGCTGCCCCAGTGGAGCGCTGAAAGCGGACAGATAGAGTTTCTGCTCACCTCCAGCTCCAGAGAAATACCGCAGGGCTGCTTGCTTGTTGGGCGGATAAAACGCGGGGATGACAGTCAAGTTGGACTTTGAGGAGTGTTTGAAAGACTCTCCTCGCTTCAGGTAAGGTCGATTTACTGCAACCTTGAAAAAAAAAAAAAAAAAAAAAACTTTAAAAGTTGAATGATTTGCAAAAAACTAAAGAAAAAAAAATACAAATTGGGGGAAATTGAAATAGTCTAAAAGTTTATCTCAAAGTGAAACTTGTATAGCTCGTTTACACGAATATCGCATACAACCAATAATAATAATAAAAAAAAGGATTCTTAACACAGAAATGCTGACCTGTGCAGAGCATGCCCCGGCTCTGTGCAGTAGAATCACTCAGTACTTGGTTGGGCCTCTTTTTGCATGATCAGCCTGTGGCAGGTAATGAGGAAAATACCACAAGTCCAGAGAGTCCAGTCTGGCTGGAAGCTGAAATCAGACACCTCCTTGAAGCTGGTCAGCAAAGAGGGAAATAAAGTGCTCTAAAGGTTCCTAGATGGCTGGAATGACTTGAGATTTGATTTTGGCTGCCCAAATCCTTACTTACTGGACCTTTACACAAGGTGGGCTCCGTGCCTCACTATTGCTCCTCCAGACTCTGGGAAACTGAGTCACAGGTTTAGAAGTGGTTAATAAAACTAGGATGCAACAGTTGTAGCCTGGTTTCTTGGCTACGTCGGTGTGATGGGGACTCCTTGAACCGTGGACTCCAGCTGCTCTTCAAACCCCGTCTATCTAACTCTTAGTTGGGCTTGGCTTTACAATCCTTTCAATACGGCGGCTATCCCTTTTGCCCAGCGCATTTTTTCCTTCCACTCAGTGTTCCTTTTTATATGCTTGGACAAAGCAAACTGTAAACATACTGCTTCTTTAGCAAATACCATTTCTTTTCGCCATATTCTCCTGTTTGGAGGGTGTCCGTGACAGCTGAACAAATCACTATTAACAGAAACAAATTGCTTTTTAATGTTTCACCTTGCGTGTCACGACTACATTTCAGGTTCACTTTTTGAATTGAGTTGCTGAAATAAATTAACTTTTCAAGGATATTTAAATACTTTAAGATGCAACAGTAAAAAAAAGAAGAAAAAAAAAGAAAAACTCAAATAAAATAAAATGCTTGTACGGACAGAGCCGGCCTAAGACAGTGTGAGGCCCTGGGCATAATCTGGTTTGGGGGGCCCAGTTCCAGTTAAGACCGCCCACCAACCCTAACTCTCATATCAATTTAAAATCGCTCAGTCTTGATTGAGTGACATTTAAAACTCTCCCTCCATGATTCCCTATCTAAACTGACTATACCACACAGATTGTGTTTTTGCTCAGCCTAAAGCTAGTTACTCCACATTCTTTTCTAAATCAAAAAACAAACACGTCTCGAAGGATTAATGTTAAAATAGCAGTAATATTTCGGCCACTTGTTAGCCATGCCGTACTTGAAGACTTATTTCCAGACTAGATTAATCACGCTTTAACTCCTTCCTCAAAGGTGCTCTCATTGCAGATCTTCGGCATGCCGGCAATTATTTTTCTTTCAACATCAGCGTGTGGTGCAACCTTCAGGGAAGTGTCACTAAGCTGGTTTTGCAAAAAAGCTCAAGAGAGCTGGGTGTGCCCCCGCCGTTTCTGGCACCCTGCCCGAGTCTCCGCTGTCCTCTGCCCTAGCTGATTTACACCCTCCATCGGTCTTACTTTCTTTTATATCCCTTCCTGCCTCTGTCACCCGTGTTGCTTTTATGCGGTGGAAAGTTTGAGCCGCCTGCAACCGTTGTGTGGCGATGTCCCGCGTCGGGCAATGTGGGGGGAAGGAAGGGGGGGGGAAAACGTCAGCGTTGCTGGAACGCTGATGGATCGAACCTGGATGGGGAGAAATGCGAGAAATGTGACAGCTTCTGGTCAACTGCTCGGATGTGTCGTTGCCAGGTAACAGGAGGGGTGGGAGGGCAGCAGGAAGTGAGGCGAGATGTGCTGCCTTGATCAACAGCAGACAGGAAGTGAGTTTCTCTATGCGGAGAACCACGGCGGAAACTCAGCCTCAGCGCTGTCTTGGTTTGCTCTCGTTGCTGCTGAGCGCCTCTCAGAAGGAGAAAGGTGAAGAAAGACGTTCCCCTACTGAAGGAATAGTTCAGTCCTCCTCCTCTTTGACCCAGATTTAGTTCAATTTATTTGCTTTTCTCCATCTTTGACCTATTATTGGTTGTTTTTTTTTAAAGGGGCATGACATCAGACCTTGTCCTGACAAACACAAGCAGCTACTGTGTGCGTCCCTGCACTCCTCTCTTCTCTCCCCACTCAGACTCATCTCTGTGTGTGTGTGTGTTTTTTTTTTCTTCCTCTGCTCGTACTGTTGGTGGAAGGCAGCGGAAACCACACGCTTGAGCTGCTGGTATGAAATGAGACGAGAGAGAGAGAGAAAGAGACACTGACTAATGCTCCAAAAACCCCTGAAAACTAACCGAGCACCATTCCCTGCCTGCATACCTGGGGCCGAACGTTTGACAAGGCCTCAACCATGTGTTCCGAAGTCAAAATTTAAACACATATTTTCCCCATCTGGATGTCTTCCTTAGGATTTAAACAAGCGCAAGCGTCCAAAAACCTTCCTCTATCGAAAGGAATGCATTCCAGATTATGCAGAAGGTCAATTACGTTTCTAAAAATATGAAAGACGTCATGATTTTTCCTCTAAAGTGAGCATATACAGATGTTCTGGG